>NW_003546894.1:43922-46445 GCF_000090795.2 Amphimedon queenslandica
TTTTCTTTTGATCTCGAGGCCTTCTTGCTGTCAGTAATTTACATTGTGGGTGGATACCGTATAGGAAAATTTTATTTATTATGAATTAGGCCTGGGCGATAGTAGTAATATCACTGTCACGATATTTTCTAACTCTAATATCACGATAGTGAACATATCACGATAGTTCAGCCATAGGGTTTACATGTCGAAATACAATGATTTATTTAAGGATGTAGTCATTGTACTTAACTAATGCATGTATTAATTTGTATACTCACATTATACATGCACTGATGCATAATAATACTAGCTAATTTAAATTTATTTAATCCAAATTTTCAATGAGAAACACTGTCCCACTTCACATGCTGCTAATGTAGCAGGGATAGTGAAAACCTTGAATCAAGCTGTGCTAGCAAGTCATACCGCTCTATGAGTGGAAGTTGCTATTGATTTACAAGATGATTACAGCTGGCAGGTGTCATTTTATTCATTTATGCGCATGCTCCATGCACATGTGATAACTATCATGATAGTTAGAATAACAGTATCACTATCACGGTAGCTAGCTGTATACTATCACGATAGTGCAACTATATCTATCGATACTATCGTCCAGCCCTATTATGAATGAATATCATTATTGTAATCATATTCATTTTATCGCTAAATAATGGTCATAGCTTGTGTGTGATGTACGAATTTATTTTTGGATTTAGTCATGAAAATTAAGTTATAAGCAACATTGTATTATAATTTTAAGTACCTCAGTCAATCGCTTGTTCCAAATATCATTATACTTTTTTGTTGATTTTAGTTTATCAGCATTATTAATCTTGACAGCAATAGATACTAAAGTACATAAAGGATTAAAATATTTTTAACAGGTGCCTACTTGATAAAAGAGCTACATGAAACAATTCAGAAACTCCTCCTGCTTTCACATACAATTCACAATGCTTTAAAAATGATTTTACGGTGTGGTCAAAAACACTGCATACATTATTTATAATTATACCACCCATGTTAACTAAAAAATCTCCACTAAAATTAACAGAGAACAAAAGTATTATATTCAATGGGAACAATTATTGCAACTCACAGTGTTAAAAAGCATGTCACTTGCTCTGCTACAGTCTCTATAGGGACATTTTTTAATTTATGCAAATACTGAAGCATAACTACATGAGCATTTTTCTCTACAAATTCATTGCTAAAAACAAAAGAATAATAAAATGTCATGATTGTCATCATTACTTTATCTGCTCACAGATACCATTTTAAACAATATATATTATACCAGAGTTGCTTTAAAATTAGGATGCAGTTTTTGCATTAATTCAGTTACTACATGTACTTCATTTGCTGCATGGCACACAAATTTTTACTCAGTTCTATAATTGTTAAAGTTAGCTCAAAAATGATTATTAGAATGAATTTAATGTGTATTGTAAATTTATGACAACTTACTAATAGTTGGTATAAGCAAAGGCAATATAAAAGATGAAGTCTTTAGGAAACATGTAATCAAAGTGGATTGGCTGATGCAAGAGGTGAAAAATATGGTTTATAGAGAAATATAATGCTTTTAGATCGATATAGTCCTAAAAAAATACAGTTGCAATACATGAAATTATTATAATTGCATTTTATCCCCACTTTACTGTTCACACCCCAACTTTAAAATTGATAAAGGAATTATAATAACTAGAGTTGCACCAATACAGAAATTTACCGATATTTCAATAACCGATATTCTATTGCTGATAAAGACCGATAACCGATCCAATATCAATGACGTTTATTAAGTAATTACTAACATGTTATTATAATAACATTACACGTGACTAATTATCCTACTGCGCATGCGCAATACAACATGCTATAACATCAGAATCAGTAGCTTTTTTATAACCAATAACTGATATTCTCAAAATAGGCCGATAAGCCAATATCTGATAAGCCGATCACAATATCGGTGCAACCCTAATAATAACTGTTATTCTTTCAGTACACAGCCAAATATATTCAGGTCTGATTCAAAATGTTGCCAAAAATTAATGACTCAACTCAAGCGTGATATCAGTACTGGTACAGCCCTGCTGGCTATCATTGCTGAATCATGAAAGTTGGTCTGGCCTGATCCAGTATAGATGCTTATCATGCCTGTACCACTAGCATGGCTGACTCCATGATTGTATCAGGACTGATTGCCCAAATTTCATGGTCCATACCTGATATTAGGCCTAGATTCAGGCTGAATCAGGCCTGATCAATGTGATTACCGTATAGCAGAAAAATTTTGTGGCGCAAAATTTTCGTGGATTTCTCATTTTTTTCAAAATCCACAAAAATTGATTTAATACGGTTCAAGATGGTCAAAAAGTAGAAAACCACAAAAATTAAAGCCACGAAATTGAATTTTGAACGGATCCGCTAAATATTTGGGGCACAAAAAATTTCTGCTATACGGTATATTTGGCTGTGTATATTTGCTGCATGAGCTCTATGCCTCTAAGGATATTACCCACAATAGGCAAC
>NW_003546894.1:47517-49267 GCF_000090795.2 Amphimedon queenslandica
GATATTGTAAGCAACATGTTGCCTAGTGTATGGGGGCCTTTATGAAGACTAGTTGACTCCAGGAGCTATTGTACTGTTTATCAGGAAGAACATGACTGTTTTAAGAGTAAAACACACTGCCGAAATAGCAGCCATATCTCTATGAATATCATTATAAAACGTCATTAGTGACGTAACTACATTTTTCAAATTCCAATGCAGCTGCTTCCACTTCCGGTCCATTCTCAGTTGGGACATAGTATAGTAATATGGTACAGGTACATTTACCTCATTAAATCGCTTGGTCCAAATACGTTCATGTTTTTTTGCCAATTTTTTATCAGAAAAATTACCAATCTTAACAACAATAGATACTAAATTTCACATTAAAAGGAATCAAAAGAATTAAGGTCAAATTAATAAAATAACATTCACATACTTGATAGAAGAGTCACGTGAAATAATTCTGAAATTTCTCCTCCTTTAAAATATAATTCGCAATGCCTTAAGAATGATTTAGCAGTAAGCTCAAAAACATTGGACGGCTTGGGTTTATCACCCATTCCTAACATTTCTGATCTAAAATCTCCACTAACAATTATAACAGAGTTAAACCAAAGCAAAAAAACAATTATTGCAACTCACAGTTTTACAAAGTGCTCTACCTGCTCTGCTACTGTCTCGATTTGGACCTTTTTCAATTCATGTAAATAATGAATCATAACTAAGTGAGCATTTTTATCCACAGATTCATTGCTAAGGATGGCAGAAATATTTTAGTAGAGGCTACAGTGTATTTAACATAAAATATGGGTCAAAATTATACTTAGAGGTATTCTATTCTGTAAAGAGATAAAATTAATTATTTGTATAATGCTACAATCATCAAAATTTGTTTATTTCCTTAAATCAGCTCCATCAATAGCCTACCAATAGTTTGTATAAGCCAAATCAAAGTAGAAGATGAAGTCCTTAGGAAACATGTAATCAAAGTGGATTGGCTGATGCAAGAGGTGAAATATACAGTTTACACTGGAGGAAACTGCAAGTTGCACATCAATATGGTTCTAAAAATAAAAAGATAGCAATAGTTATTAATAATAAGATTTATTTTGTAGATGGGCCAGTGCAACTTAAAACATCCTTTCCGCCCCAATTTTGCATGTTGGCCAACTATCAAAGTAGTCTATGCATTGCAATACATATCAGAATAGCAGTAAAATAGTAAATGATAAGGATACTATAATAACTATTATTCTTTCATTGTTATTTTAGTCAAAGATACATGACCTTTAAGGCTCAAAAAGGGCTACTACGAGTAAAGGCTGGTTCACAATATGACGTTAGGCCAACGTACTGTCAATTTTTAATCAAAAGTATGGGCGATTTGACCTTTTGATGCATGCTTTCCACTGGAATAGAACCAAATTCTATTCCAGCGTCAACGTAACGTCAGGATTAACATAATATTGTGAACCAGCCTTAATTTTGGAGGGAGGATTTTTTGGTGAACTGCTAGATTGACTGGCAAGTAAGTGAAATTGTGCAATGTGAATAATGGATTTCTGTTATAGTTCATCAAACTGCCAAAATTTCCATCCAAGATCTAGGACAACTCAAATCAAAAATTGATTATTAAATATTTGTAAACAGAGAAATATGCTTACATGTAACATAAAGCAAAAAATCTTAGCAGATAATTGATACAAACCCAAACGTACTTCCAAAGATTGATAGCAAAGGAAATCCAAAAAGCATGAAAGAACCCTCT
>NW_003546895.1:0-4783 GCF_000090795.2 Amphimedon queenslandica
GTAAGAAATTTTTTTCAAAACAATGCATTAATTGGTAAATATCACTTACTAATATTTTTGCAGATCTGACTTATGAATAAATTTGCTCTTTCTGACTGATCACTATTAAATGTATTTAAGAACAGCACTCGTTCTTTATAACCAGTTAGCTTTTCCCAATCAGAAAGTGAACTATTTGTAAAAAAATGAACAACAAATATATCATAGCTGAGCAATCTAGCCATTCTTGCTAAGTCATAAGGTGATGGTTCATGTGAATAAAGACCATCAGTTATTATCACAATGATTTTCCTTGAATTTGGTCTCCCTCTCTTTTTAATTTCATTCAGAGCTAAATTCATTGAATAATTTAGATGAGTCGCCAAACCTCTATTGTCTTCATCATCTATACTAATATTTCTAACGGTTTGTTTTAACTGTTTTAAATCAGTGACATTACCAAGAGGAGAAATAACTTGTGTTCGGTTTGAATTACTGAGCCTAACTATACCAGCATGTGTTGTATTTTTGCCAATCGGTAATTGATTTAATATTGCACCAGCAAGGTCCTTCACCATTGTGAACTGATTTTTTTGCATACTCGATGATTCTGAAATTAGAAAAACCAAGTCAGCATAAACTGACTCACACCCTAAAGAATAAAAGAAATGAAACATATTAGGCAATGGTTTAATTGTTACATAATTGTATGTATAATAACCTGTTACAGATGTATCCATAATGTACACAACTGCTGGTTCACTGTTTGATACATTGAGTCTTGACAAACCATAGTAGTTGTTGTCCATTAGTTCAACTAAATTAAGAACTTCAAACTCGACATAAAAGAATTCTGTAGGTTCTCTAGTAACATCAGGCTTTACTTCAATACTGTAACAAACTGCTCTTGATCCATTTCTAAGTGTCTTGGTTTCAAATTTAGAAATGTAATCTAAAACAGCTGTAAAAAAGTACAAAAAATAAAAGACAATTTATAAATTGATAGTTTGGCAAAAAATCTTATGTTTTAAGTTACTACATATATTATGTGTTTGAAAAAACCAGCCAAGATATCAAGCTGCAGCATGCAAATGAACAATATATACAACTTCTCTACCTACCAGTAGCAGCACCATTAACATCACTAGACCTTGTTCTGAAATTTATACTAATGTCATCACTAAGCACTTTTGTAGTCTCTACACAGACTTGAGCATCCATGTCAATATTCTCAGGAAAAGTGTATGCATCATTTGAAAATCTTATTACAGCAGCTGCACAAATAAAAGAAATTAATAATGATTTAATCAAATCCTTTTAATGCTAACAATACTCCTCAGTTTGAAAAATGTTTTATGAATGGAATACTCACCATCATCTTCATCAGTGATTGTAATTTTGATTTTTAATGTTGTTGGTATGTGGTCTGGTGCTATTACAATAATAAGAAATGACTCATTCTTTTCAACAATGTCATCATTTATTATCATGAAGGTTGCACAAACTCTGAGATCATCCGATGTGAATGGCACCTCTATAATCTCTGCAACAAAGTCACTACCAGATTTAGCTATAAAAATGCTGAATAAAGATACTATTATTTCAACTTAATTCTTACCATTAATACTTAATACACTGTCCATGGCTCTGAAAGTAACGTTTCTAGTGCATGAAAAATTGAAGGTTCTGTTAACACAAACAGTCACATTTTCTTGACTTTCTGGTGCAAAAACACTATTAGCTCCTGAAATACTATCAGCAAAAACTATGAACAGGAATTGAAATGCTATATATGTGTACTCATAATTTTTATTTTAATTTGAATATCATTAAAGCAAATTACATACTAACAATTATTACACACAAAGAAAGGAATAGGAATGGCATCAGTAGGAAGCTCATTGATGAGAGAGTTTAACTTATTGATCTCATTATTGCTTACTTTCTGGCAGACTTTCAGATATTGTTACAATAGATTTATCAGTAGCCGTCATTTGACCACCACCTAAATCCCCTGTAGCAGTGAAGTTGACATAGAATGTTTCAATGGGTTCTTTAAAGTCACTAAAGGGGTCTTGTATTATTTGAAATTGAGCACAAACTTGTGTACTTGACCCAGGAAAGGTAATAGTCTTTGTTTCAGCAACAAAATCAAATATATCTATAACAAAAGTTTAAGATAAATCAATTTTATTTAAGACTCTTTACCTTCAGCAGCAGATTGTTTTGAGTCTTCCATAGCTGTAATCTCAAGATTAACACTATTGACAGTATCTCTATTCTTTTCTACACACACATAAACTGAAGCATTGCCCTCGTGCACACAATAATTATCAGCAGTAAATTTTACAATATTAGCTAAAAATAGAATGCAAACAAAAAAGTAAAAAATAATGCCATAAAATTTTGGCATGTTTAAAAATCTCTTTTAAAACTAATATGAATAGACTACGTTGTACCATATGAAGCCTTCTCTTTTACTCAAAATATTAGTTTTAACTGTGATGTACATGTTTGTTATTCATTAAGCATCAAAACTTACAGTCTACACCAAGAATAGTTAGTTCAACTTCTGATGGCGTCCCAATGTTGATGTTCTGGTTCTTCAGAAAACCAACTAAAAACACTTCATCTAATTCTGAAATGGAGTCACTCAAAAAACTAAAATTAACTGTAGCTGAAAATTCATTGGCAGCAAATTTTATAGTTTTTGTTTGATTCTTCAGATCTTCTCCAACTATAAAAACGAATTATAATATATGTGATATTATATAGCTTCTCACTCATTGCTGCATTAGATTTTGCTGCAGAGGAAGAAAAGTAAATGAAATTTATTAAAGTATGTTGGACTAGCTATCTTACATGACATGAATGTTCCCACTTGAACTGAACTAGCTTCAGATACATCACCAGACCTATACACAGTAACAGATACTAGACCACTCTCTTGTGCTGATGAGTTAAGAGGTTCAATGCTGTAAAATGATACTATAGGAAATAGGACCCAAATAATGAATGAATGCCATACAAGACTATGACACATTACAAGAATTAGATTATAGTAATCTGAATTACCTCCAATGGGTCTCATGCCAAAACCAGCGGGATAAGCATAACCTTTATTAAGAAATCTCCAGTTAAACATGATTGCACCAAATGAACAGCTTGGATCAGTATGCTCTAGCAAACGAGTTCCTAGTTGTTGCATACGAACAGAAATACCATAGCCACATGAATCAGTGATGTTATCACAGTGAAAAGTATGCCATTTACTAGCATTTCTCTCAAGTGGATTACCATTATCTAATACAGCACTAGCATCAAAACAATGAGGTAAAACTGTCACATAAACACCTTCGTAAAATGAAAAAAAACTGGCATCATAGCTGGCATCAATTGCTACTAAATACCTATTTAGGTACTGACTGACAGGTGGTATCCATACCATATCAGGAATTGAATCACGTATCCAATTAACATATTTAAAATACAGCATCACAGCAAGAGGTTTGTTTGACTGTACAGTACAATAGTTTTGAAAACCAATGTTAAAAATACCCCTACTTGAAACCATATGATCTGTTTTTGTGAAATTTTGAACTAGTACATTTATGGTCACCGAAGAACTATTAGCACAAAATATTTTAAAATTAGTACCAATTTCTCTACCAGGGAAAAATTTTACAAATGTAGTTTCGTATTCTATAAGGGCAGGTCTAAATGCCCCTATCAAAAAGTTGTATCCCCAAGTATATGATGGAGGTACTTGTTCAATGAGATAATCACAGAAACGTGTGTAGCCAGAAACACATGCATGGCCAATCATGAAGCCAATAGGTTGAATGGCATAAACATCAGTACCAGGTGGCAAAGAAGAAATAGAAGGAGTGTAGTACTTTTCAAACTTAATTTGTGATGAACGAACTCCATGTTGATCATAAGTCCCAAAGTAATCTCCAGGAATTGAATTGTTAGAATAAGTAAGCGATACTCCTCCAGCTTCAATTGTATCACAAACCACAATTGCTGCTACTGTTTGTGAATCAGTATAATGATCAACATAATCATTAAAAATAGAGTAGTTATACTGTTGAGTAATTGATCCCACATTAAATAGAGGAACTGCTACAAAACTATCATGCACTGGCACTGCAGTATAGTAGTAACTACCTATACTCCTACTGAAACAGGTGACTGATATTGTATGTGAACTATTTATTGTTTTAATTTCAATTCCAGTGAAGTCATTTATATTCCTGCTGTTAAAAAAATCTATTGTCATGTTTACTATAAGTGGTTGAGAATCTTCAAGTCTACTCTCATTATTGCCTGGAATATATCGATACCGTTCAGTATTGATTGATCCTGATTGAACTGTATTAGTTTTATTGATTCCATTGACTCCTGAACTTATATGATATTGAACAGGAAAGCTTTCAAGTGTACCAATTTTTATCACAAATATGGTAGGTATATGTGGTTCAAAAAAAGAGAAACAAAATTTGTTTCCTTCAGTAGTACTACTCTTTGGTACACCTAAATAAATTTAAGAATATATTTTCTTCATTTTGTTTAAATTAGATCTAATACAAACTCATAGTAGACTATTATGCTTCTAATTACAACAATTAATGCAATTATATTACAATTAGACCTAGAATAATTGCACAAGAAGTTCCTACATGTAGATTAAACTATAATACTCACACTGGACATAATTCTACACATTGTGCTTTACTTGCTCTCACAATTTTCTTTTATGTTCAATTTTTTATTCATTTTAAATACTGTTATTTATTTGCTG
>NW_003546895.1:4793-7783 GCF_000090795.2 Amphimedon queenslandica
TATCATAAGAAATTAAATTATAGCTATATTAATCAAATATGGCCCGTAATTGTGCATGCATGATGGAGAGTCTGGCCACACGATATGTGGTTACTAAATGAGTGACTGCCTGCTTGTTTTAGTAATAACAGCATCTCAGTACATGAAATTAAATTAACAACATGCAATGAAAAAGCTTAAATTTTTCATAAGTGGATAGAGCTGACAGAGTTGAGAGAGTTTATATAAACTACTGCATTGTAGCCCTTGAAAAAGCTGTGAAGCCTTCTACAAGTTAGTGTATACCAAGTTTATCATAATATGAAATAAAAAAGTTTCAGTCTGAATATTTTGGCATAGCAATTTTTCATCAATTTTTTTTACAGTAAGCAATGCACTCACTACAGCTGAACAACTGCAGTCATCAGTAGAAAAGGCTTGTTTGATTACTGTAAATATTCAGTAAGCCTGAGAGTCAGGTGAAAGAGCATGCACTGTATGAGTGTTCTTTAAATTGAACAGGCTGCATACAAATAGATTTTTCCTAGCTTCGTGCACACAAAATTAGATAACCTCAGCTCTATACAATTCCCAATAGAAACACAATCTAATGTCTGCCTATGCAATTACTACACTGCAAAAAATAAGTTGCTAAAACAACCCATGGGTGGTTATACCTCAGTTTCACTAAAAAGTTGATTTCCGGAACTGAGGTAACCCTCTAAGGGTAGTTTTAAACAAAATATTTTGCTGTGTAGTTATCACATAATGAGTTTGATTATAAATGCAATTAAAGAATAATTGTGAAACTTATCTATGTAGCTGTTATACTAAAGGATATGGTAATTTTAATTGCCTTGAATGAGTATATTTTGTTGGAATAAATTTTTGTTCTAGAAACTAGTTTCCATCTATTTTTTATTTTGAGCCTGCAATTGTGTACACATGGATGCAAGACACTGAGGAGCATTTGAATGTAGATGGAAATTAATTTTGACAGAAAATAGCTATACCAGCTATAGTAATGTAATCAATTCTGAGGCTTGTACTAGGATTCTGTGTGATGTTACATTATAAAATAAAATATGTTTAAAATAATGTCAACTGGGGACAAAACTTATTGTTTAAACCTCTCGCAATTGGGTCTTATATAAATTATGCAATGTGGATTACAAAATTAATGAATTTGCAGTAGCATTATTCCACATTACCTTTGGAGCATAAGAATTCTTTTTATATCACAAAACTACTAATATAGTTAGTCTCACAGATGCCAGTAATTAAGTAATAGTTAAGACATTCTATTCATCAAAATTGATTTAATTATAATATTTTTAAAATAACGTTTGCTATCAATGATATTGATATCACACTGCTGCACATTAAATAAATGAGTGTGCTATTTATAATATCACACTGCGGTATTGGTGGGAGTGTTCTGTGGGTTTTATCACAACTGTTAGGCCTTTGAACTTTGCTGCGACTATACATTAATTTAATTATAATGCACCAATTTATAAATAAGTGCCCAATCTTGCAATTTTGAATAAAAAATTAAAATAATTATGTTTTGAGCATAATATCTTCTTACCTATTTTATCAATAATGGTTACTGTTATTTGACACTCTGGAGGATGAAACATACCAAGTGAAACATTTGATGTTACATTGATACAAAACTCTTCATTTGGTTCATTGAAAATCCTATCTTCAACAGTACTGATATGTGCACAGACCTCAATATCACCAGGTGGCATTATAACTGCTATAGTTGTATTATCATAATCTTCCTCTATTAGCATTAAAAGAAAATTTTTAATTATTTTTTGAGTTTGAGAATAATATTTTATATTGCACAAATTTATTCATATTAGGCTTGTATTAATTAATTAAATTAAAATTTTAAAATCATTATGAGATCAGAATTGGAACCAAGTTTTTCCATATTAACTATTGTACATGGCAATTGTCATAATGAAAGAAACATGTCATGTGTAATTTAAATATCAATAACTGCTAAAATTGGTGCTATTTCAATCAATTATTATAGATCTACCTTGTGCAGGCTGCAATGCTTCTGATTTCTCCATTGGTATAAAAAGAAATTCTACTGGTCCTGGATATGAGGAGTCAGCTAATCCTGAGAGTGTTATGCAGACTTTAACTTGACTATCCCCCTCTTGTGCCACAACATTGGGACCAGTTCCAGGACTACTACCACCACCAGTTATAAATCGAGCTATTAGAAAAATAAGAAGCGTCAAGCATCAAGTTACAAAAATGAAGTAAACAAAATCTATAATGTAGAGCACAAAATATAAAAGTATACAAGTACACATAGTTTGATTGCCAAGTATTCTACTCAGTACTCACATAAGCACTTATCCTTACATTCATGTGTGCAACTTTGTACAACATGGCTCCATGTAGATCATAGGTACAACCCATAATGACTAAAATTGTGTGTTAAAACATTAGTGTAGGCAAAGTTAGAGTGTAATGCTGCGTTTACACTACAGAAGTGGGCCAAACGGTACTGAACCAGACTGAGCTGGCCCTGCTGTACTAACCATGCTGGTCTGGTTTGGCCCAGCTCACTTCAGCTCAGTTTGGTTACTGTTTACACTATCAAATGAAACTGTGCTGGCCCACTTTAAACAGGGCTGGCTCAATTAAAGAAGCTAGTGTAAACACAGTATAAGGGAAGCTATAATGTCACTTTACATACTGAAAAACTTTAAAAAGCCAATGATACTTACTATCACCAAGAATTGTCAGTTCAACTTCTTGGGATGTTCCAATATTAATTTTATGATCATTAATAAACTTAACATCAAAAACTTCATCCTGTTCTGGAAAAAAGTCATCTATAATAGTAAAATTAACTGTAGCCAAAAATTCATTGGCAGCAAAATGTATAGTTTTTGTTTGATTCTCAAAATCTTCTCCAACTATAAAGCAAAAATAATACTATACGAGTCATATTATAGCCTCTCACTTTTTGCTGCATT
>NW_003546895.1:8594-10651 GCF_000090795.2 Amphimedon queenslandica
AGGCAAAAGCTTCAATATGTATCCAAAATTATTTGTATGAAATGGAGCAGTTAAAAAATTATATCCCCATGTATAAGAAGGGGGTATTTGCTCTATGAGATGATCACAGCCCACTTGATCAATTGGAACTTGACCACACTCATGACCAGTCATAAAACCTATTGGTTGAGTAGCTATGACATTGATACTGGAAATAAGATCATCTGAACCGGTGATAACAGAAGTGTAATGACTCTGAAAAGGTAGGGTGGATCCATTAAATGGCAAAAAGCTTCCTTGTTGAGAAACAAGAGTTGCATTGATGGTTACATTCTCGGCAGTCTCAAAATCATCACAAGTAGTAATTGCTGCAATAGAAGAGTCTTTTCCTCCTGCAGTGAATACTGAATACTGGTAGTCTATTGAAATAATATTTGACATGTCAACAATTGGCACAGCAGTAAAACCATCTGATGTCTCAGCTCCATCGCTAAAACCCATCACTGATATCTTATGTAAACTATCCACAGTTTCAACAATAATGCCAGTATCACTCATTGATCTGAGAGGAACCATGCCTTTCACTCTTGGTGGATTGAAGCTCAAATCAGTTTCAAAGTTATTATAGGAGGTATACTGATACAGTTCTTTGTTTATTTGTCCTGGTTTAACATTGCCGATTCTAGCAACACCATTAACTTTTGACTTTATACTATATTGAACTTCTTCATTTTCTTGTGTACCAATATATATACCAAGTATATTAATGGTGTTTTCCTCATTGTTTTGAAAAAAAGAAAAGCAAAACTTGTTACCCCCATTAGTGTCATTATTAGGAATGCCTATGAAAAGTGATCATTTTACTTAATTTTAAGCAAGTAACTTCCACATTGTAATTCTAAACATTTTGATTGATCATTCGTGGTTTTAAATGTACACATTTTATTTTAATAGCATCACTTTACTTCAATTTACCTTTTAATCTTCTAATTGTGTCAATTGAATTGGCATTATCTAATGAATAGAAAAATAGATTATTTTGGCGGTATTATAACTGCATGTCATTTTAACATAGCAATATACTATGCAGCACAAAAACTTCAATGGATGTGAATTTGCCAAAAAATTTAATTATAGCATATAGCTGGAAAGTTTCATGGCCAAAAACTTTTGTGGTTTTTGTGGTTTGAAATGACACCCAAAAATTAATAACTACATAATATTCACAGGTTAATGAGAGCGTGGATGCTTCACTAATGATCCACAAAAATGAAAACCATAAATGGACTGGGAGCCATCAAACCACAAAGGTTTTTTGCCACAAAACTTTTAAATTTGGCTATGGTAATCTAATTCACAAAGAATCATTTTGGAATGATGATGTTCATCAGGAAATGGTTGAATCCCAAATGGACTACACATTCTTGAAACCAGATTGTCAGGAAAAATGCATGCTTGAAATTGTTAAGATGAGAGCTTTGAAACCATGTGAACATGATTGTCACCCCATTATGCAAGGAAAGAGGTAAAAGATACAAAAAGGTTGTTAGCTGAAGAAACTTTTAACTTTTGTAACAGATGACATGCTACCCTATTTTTCTGTTCAAAGTTCCTGTTCATGTAGAAGGCATGCCTATAACTTTGCTAGACTGCTGTCCCATCCCATGGAACCTGAAAATAAAAAGCTTTTTGTAAAACACATGTAGATTGGTATTTTTGAGAGTATTTTTTGCTTTTTAGAAAAATGTTATACCGTATAGGGGTTTTATTTTATTGGCATAAAATTTCGCGAATTTGTCCAGATTTGCCATTTGTTGGTATAAATTTTCGCGAATCTACCTTCTGCAGCCATTTTTCCTAGTGTGCCACACCTCTTTTGTGGAATTTAATTTCGCGAATTTAATGAAAACGCGAAATTCGCAAAATTTATTTCCAGTGAAATATAACCCCTATATGGCAGAAGCAATAGAAGATAATAATTAAAATTTAACTGATCATGAGCATTGTGCACTGGAAGACATTCTAAGAAGAGTGACAAATTGTGTAGGTAATTCAGGCTTAGCTACAGCAGATGTCAA
>NW_003546895.1:33620-41503 GCF_000090795.2 Amphimedon queenslandica
CTATTTATAAAATGGAAGATAAGCTAGAAAAGTGTTTTAGAAGCTGCCAGTCGTTTTGGGTTTTCTTTGAAAGAAAAACAGCTTGAAGCTATTATGACTTTCATGTCTGGCAATGTGTTTGTGTCACTTCCTACAGGGTATGGAAAGTCTTTGATATATGCACTTTTACCTGTAGCATTTGATATATTCAAAGGTTAGTTTAAATACCGTATACGTTGTAATGTTCGTGGTGTTTTAATTTTCGTTATTTTCGTGTCCAGCTATATTTCACGAAAATTTAACCATTATTTGAAATACGGTTATTAATAATTATTAAAGTTATTTAGTTGCAACCACACCTATTAATTCACTTGCACGTGCATAGTCTATATATTGCAGATGGCGCTACTCAAGTACTTTCCCCGTAAGCCTCGAGACACAAGCATTGAATCAGATATGGAAACTTCTTCTATGCCAAGATCTACAGTTCTTAACATACAGACTGAAGTGGACCGTATCAATGGAGACAGAAAAAAGAAGAAAAGAGGCAGCTATGTCCTGATTTCACAGGCTGAAAAGGCGGCTGTAGCTAAATATGCCAGTGAAAATGGTGTTACTAAGGCTGTGCAACATTTTAAAGATAAGAATGTTAAAGCTAGTAGTGTGAGAGACTGGATGCATTTATATAAAAAGGTGATGAAGGAAAAGTGCAAAGTTGCAACTACAGGTGAAGTTGTCAATATTGCAGAATTACCTGAGAAGAGACGAGGCAGGCCTCCAGCCCTTGGTTATAAACTAGATAAGTGTCTACAAAATCTCATTTGTGGCATGCGTAGTCGAGGGACACCAATTGGTACTTCTGTCACTATTGCCGTTGGAAGAGCTATTCTCCTAAAGCATGATAGAAGCGGGGCATTGCAAGAGTTCGGTGGTCATGTTGACTTGGGAAAAGAATGGGCCAGGTCCTTCTTAAAGAGGATGGGTTTCACAAAAAGACGTGCCAGTTCAACATCGAAAGTATTGCCATTCAATTTTAAAGAGCTCCAAGAGGATTTTTTAACTACAATCAAGGCAGTTGTAGAGATGGAAGAAGTTCCTAGAGAAATGATTATTAACTGGGATCAGACTGCAATTAAGGTATGTCCATCTTGTACGTGGACAATGGAGCTTCGGGGCACAAAAAGAGTGGAGATAAGTAATATGGATGACAAACGACAAATCACAGCAGTTTTTGCTTGTACCTGTTCTGGAAAGTTCCTGCCAATTCAATTAATATATCAAGGAACTACTCACCGTTGTTATCCACAGGGAGTTTTATTTCCTCCTGATTGGGATATATGCTGCACACCAAATCACTGGTCTAATGAGGCTACAATGATTAAGTACGTGCAAAATATAATTATTCCTTACGTAATAGAAACACGCAAGCATTTACAACTTGATTGTAACCATCCAGCACTTGTGATTTTTGATGTTTTTCGAGGACAGTGCACCGAAGCAGTGATCAAACTGCTAGAGGAAAATAATATCCTGTATGTATTAATTCCACCAAACACAACTGATAAGCTGCAGCCCCTGGATCTTTCTGTCAATAAGCCTGCAAAAGATTTTATGAGGCGGAAGTTCCAGGGGTGGTATAGCAATATTGTACATCAGCAGTTAGAAAATGGAACTGAAGAAGAAGTAGATACAAGACTATCTGTTATGAAGCCCTTATCAGCACAGTGGATTATAGAAATGTTCGATTATTTCATCACACACCCCTCAATTATCATCAATGGGTTTCGTGAAGCAGGGATTACTGAAATATTGGATCAAAATCAGCAATAACATTATACACAGCATATTTTTGATTTAGGTAAACAACTCAGTAAACTCAAATAATCTAACTTGTTATAATTATTATTAACAAATTCTTGTTTAGTTATCGTTCCTTGTTCTATCTCTGCTTTCGTTTCTCTTATATTGTTTTGTTACAATTTATTTATTACATGTAGCTACTGATTTATCATGTTAAACATTTATTTAGTTAAACATTCATTTAGTCAAAAATTAATATTAAATCTATCAATAACTCTTGATAATAAGTGTGAAAAGAAAGGTGGAAAAATCAAAAGTGAAATTACTAATTAAACCTAATTTAAATCATTATACATGTATAATAATACTTTTGATGAAAGCTATAGTTCAAACAAATTCTGACAAGTTTCCTTTTTCTAAACAGTCTATGAAATGTGAGCGTAACTTATGCTGCTTAAATTTAAGATTGGATAAAAGTACAGGATCATTTCCATGAGCTAGGAATGTGGAGAAAGCCATGGCAAAAAGACCACAATCCATTGAGCCAATTTGTTTCTGAACTGAAGGTAGAGAAATTTTGACATTGCTGCCTAAAATTGTATGTAAATGAGTTTTGACCTCATCACTAATATTACGATAAATCGAATCATAGACCTTTACTTCACTTTCATTGCACCCAATGCTACTAACAGCTACCCAGTGATTACCTCCACAGTGTAAAACTTGCAAATAATGGTTGACCCAGTAACCGTAAGATGAAGGCTGTTGAGTTGAACTGAGACCTTTGATTGATGGGAATTGAGACTTTAATATAAATTGACCAGCATTAATATGGTTATCATTGAGCCTCAAGCCTCCTGATAATAGTTCAAGGTCACTTTGAATCAATTTTATAGGCCCTATCTGTAACCAAACTGGTTCTTCTTCTGTCTCAGGCTGGTTGTCGGCAGCAACGGTTTCGTCAGCACAATCATCAAGTAATACAACTTCTTGATGAGGAGTGTCTTCGTTATCTGCTTTCATTCTTTTAGCAACAGCTTCTTCACTGCTGGATACTTGTTGCTGATTCTCAATGCAATTAGGTTTGTGTTTCCTAGCCTGAATTAGTTTCTTCACCTTGTCCAAGTCATCACCTTGACCTTCAAAAACATAAACACAAGGGATTTCTAGACCTCCTTGGGGAAGATCACGAGAGTACTGCCTTCTACCAGTTACATGACAGGTAATCGTCCCATTTCTTCTTAGAAATAACGAGCATACAGCTGAAATCTTTTTTGGGACATGGCCGACTGTGCTGCTATTCTTCACAACAGCAACTGCAAATGGATCATGTAGATTACTTAATTCACGTCTACAAGGTAGGTTTTCACCATTTTGAGCATCCCAAACAGTTTGATAAATGTGGTAGCCACGAACAACATATTCATATGAGAAGGACTGTAACGCTGCCATTTAATTTTTGTTTCGAAAGCCACACCCCCACGAAAATTTGCACACACGAAATTTAATTTTTGAGCATTTTACCAGTGAAAACACGAAAATTTAAACACTCGAAATTTTCAACGTATACGGTATCTTTGATTTTTGATGACATTAACAAAGAGATTATGACAATAATAAACACAACCCAGATGAATGAGTAAACGATGACAAAAGGTATTACCATACCAATGTAGAATGGAGTATCAAAAGCACGACAGCTAGAAAATTTTAAAAGGATTGACGTAAGAAATTATTGATTTTACTTTCAATATGTGCATATGGCATAATATACATATTGCATGACAGTTTTAAAATGATTTTGCTGTCTAATAAAACTGATTAATGTTAATTTCTTAGATAAGGATCATAAATAGTTAAATATTTTACAATATAATGTCATTAAAACTACTACACAGCACAGAAGCATGCATGCATTATGCAGAAAAAATTTATTATAAAATGTACTTTTTGCACACTTAGTCAAATAAAAATGCATGCTACATATATAATTTTTCTTACAAGTTTGAGGAGTTGCTTATGTAATTCATATAGTTTGGTGAGAAGCAGAATACGACGATAAAAATTGGAGCAACTAAAATGACAAAAAATTACAATAATAATAGCTATAAACAAACTTACTCCAAGATACCAATGTAACTTTTAGATGGAAAAACTTTTTATTTGAATTAATTAAAATGTTAATGTAAAGGTCTATTGCTTCAGCCAACATCAAAGTTAAGCAGACAAGAAAGAAAAATTGAAGCATAAAGCCAGATACTGCACAAAAACTATTGATATGCCTTGCATAAATTGATGTAATAAATGAGAGATACAGGCCAATAAGAGCAAAGCAATAATTGAGAAGTATGTGACAGTGATTTGATAATCTTAAATCCCTATAAAAATAGAAAATAATCATTTTTGCACATAAAATCTCATTGCTGGCTGCATCTTTTATCTATTTATTAACTCTTTACTTGTTATAAAGATAGAACACAACAGTGATGATGAGACAAATGATAGAAATGATAATGCCAATACAAGATACTGAATCAAGATAATAAACATTAACTTCTGTTGAAGATTCAGTAGGAGACACATCCTATGTACAATAATATAAATGATTATATAAATTGTCATGATTTTTTTCTATAATTATCCTATGGAAGCCATAGAAATCAAACATTTCTCACAAAGATTATATAGCACACACTCAGTAGACTACATGTATATGGTATAAACCACTTCCTGTAAAATTTATATCAACTACTTCCAGTAATTACCTCAAACTTTAGCGTAATAACAATGATACTATGTAAAGTATATATCAGAAAATTTATTCAGAAAGTTTAAATCAAAATCACCTAAAACTTTCTACATATCATAAGGACATCAAGGTGTATCAAAAAATGTAATAAAAATTGGGGGTGATTCTGGAGCCATGTTTTGAAACAAACCATGGGCTATAATAGCCTTGAGTATTTTTCAAAAATTGGCTTGTTTTTAAAATGCTCATGAATCAAAAAATACTCATGAAAGTTGGAATCGATACTCAAAAATGTTCATGAAAGTTGGAATCAGCTCAAAATTTCTACATAGCATATGGACATCAATATGTATCAGAAAATTTAATAAAACTTGAGGTGTATTTGGAGCCATTCTTATAGCCTTTGCTTGTTTCAAAAGTCAATCAATTTTTAAAAATGCTTGTATCTAAAAAAACTTAAGTTGAAATTACCTCAAACATTCTACATAGCATAAGGACATCAAGGTATATAAAAATTTTTTTTAATTTGGGATGTGTTTAGAACTGTTTTTGAAATAGCAATGGGCTTTAATACATAATACTTTGTCATTTTTCAGTCATGACTCAAAAAATGAAGTTGGAATTGGCTCACAATATTTGACACCAATTTGAATCATAAAATGTAAAGGTGATTTTGGAAATTGGAGTCATTTCAGATCAGCTAAAGTACCATATCTAAAAAAGCCATTCACTATTAAGTCTACTTAATCATACAGAGTCCAAGTCATAACTTTTTGAAATATGTAATACAGCATTGTAGATAAAATTGTTTAGTACTTCAATGTAATTTTTGCTTTTTTGTTTTTAGTTGGCACTGTATTTTTGCATTTAATTTGCATTTATTCTGCCAAAAGTACAAAAGTAACACTCCAATTAATTTTAATATACCTGTATTACAGCAAAACTGGTCAAGTGATTACAAAAGCATTTGATTGCTTGCGTAACTGAATCATATGAAGTATCACAGTTATCATTAGACCACTCACCATACCCACCTATACAGGAATAAGTTAAAATTATCAGGTTTTTAACCTTTACTGTTTAAAGATTGTTCCCAGAAAACACATTGAGGAAATGAGCCTTTGATACCCTGTTAAATACAATAGTAATTTTAACGATAATAATTGCATTAATTCCTACAGGATTAAGTTGAAAACTAAGACTGACAGGAGACTCCAGTTCTTTGATAGCATCAAATTCTCTTAAGATGCTTGTTGATATCACAACACTGCTAACATTAAAATATTTGGATTTGTGCCTGAGAAACAGTGAATCGGTTAAATATACAGCATTAGTGATTCTTTTAATACTAGAAGAGTTAAAAATGCTCCTAGGCAATGTGACAGAGCCAGTAGAAGAAACAATGTTTCCTTCAGTTTCAAGAGTTATATTGTACACAGTAACATTTGACTCAGAGAAGTCTGTGAGATTGATGCTTAATGTTTGACCACCAATGCCTTCAAAATTAGTTTCTTGAATTGAAACAGCAAAATAAGTATAACTTTTGACAACATGACTTGAAGCATGAGTAATATTCAAAGTAGCAGCTATATCAGATACAATACCAAGAATTCTATGGAGAAAAGTTAAGTAAAATTATAAAAACTAATGTAATTTGATACTATATTATGTTTCACCTTGATGAGCTATTTGATAGTGCTTGACTTTCTATTAAAGCCTCTTGATTAACAGCTAATAAATTATCAATTACTTCAAACATTGATGTAATTAACTAAAAAGATGATCATTTTTCATGCATTTATAAAAAAGCATTACCATAGTATTTCCAGCAAATGTATTAGCAAATTCAGCAACAGCTTCCAAAACACTAACAACTGTAGCTACTTCAGTAGATCCCATCAAAGTACCGTTAGTTATTGCCTTAAGTTTTTCAACCATATCAATCACTGATACGTAACTGACAGGAGGAAACAGTTGCTATAGATAGTGAAAAAGTAAAAATACTCAGGAAAAATATTAACTCACATTTTTAAGTTGACATATCCTTCTAGCTAAATCACTCAATTTACATTTCATTACAAAAGGTTTCTGCCACATAGCTCCATTAACAAAATCACCTCCACAATAGCGAGATGCATTTAAGGTACCACCAGCTGACATATCATTACTACCGCATGGGCAATTAACTACAGCTATTTCTCCAATATTAGTTTCAGGCCATTTGATTGTTAATGTAAGTCTTGGATCACTAGAATCTGATAATAAGGTTGTAGAGCTTGTTGGGCAACCATCTATGAAATTGGTATCATGCATTAGAATCATGTATACATAATAAGTTTTAAAAAGTAGTAGACATGCTTACCAAATCTTACAACATCAGTGATTGTTAACCCTAGTAAATTTCCTAAATCATTTGCTATATGCTGATTGAGCCGATTTGTTTTGATTATTAGCAATTAATGTAATTAACAATGATACATTCTCTGGATCATAATCAGGACTAGTGAGAAAAAGTAATGTTGAAATGATCTCAATCAGTGAATAATAGTCAGACAAAATTAATACAAATCATACATCCTATACTAAATTAATGCATGCATGCATGCATGCATGTAAAGGAGTCTTACTCTATTTCTTGAATATTTAGCAACTCTAGAAAGAATAAAATAGAATTGCCTATAATCCTGCCAGATAAACTATAATTTATATCTTCAACCAGTTGTTGAATGGTTCCATTAATCAATTCAGAATCATTTAATTTGTCATTAGTTAGAGACATCACTGCCTTATACTGTAACACATCTATAAAAAATAAGGCATAAAATTTTTGACTCGTGATGTTACCTTTTATGCTGAGTAGTACTTTAGTAGCATTAACACTCATATTTACACCATTAATGACACTCCTAGCTTCACAATGATAAACTCCTCTATTCTTTAGACTCAGGTCATTAAACATTAGCAATGAAGGACCAGTGCTATTTATTAACTTGTTGTTCTTATACCAGTAAATGGATGGAGCTGGTGAGCCAATAGCTTTACATGTGAAATTGACTGATGAATATAATTGAGTAGTTACTGGTTGAAGGAATTCAATTATTTTTGGTCTAACTGTAACTCTCACTCCTACATTATAAATAAAATAAGCATTTTATATTGATTGTCTCTCTCCCAAACCAACAACTTACTTTCTTGGCAGTTTCTTCCAGTGTGAGTCTCAGGACAATTGCAAATATAAGTGCTTGCCAAACTCTGACATGTACCATGATTCTTACAAGGAGAATCGAGACAAAAATTAATTTCATTGACTATATATATAACAAGAAATAATTTTGAAGCATTACAGGATGCAGTA
>NW_003546895.1:41513-49092 GCF_000090795.2 Amphimedon queenslandica
ATTTGATGATAAAGTGCTTCTTCTGTTTGCTTCTGGGATTATATACTTCCATCTTTTCGCCACACTATATTTGGTACTGGTACTCCATCTGCAGTGCAATTAAATGATACAGTTTCTCCAACATTTTTTATCTTTTTTTCTCCAATAGTGTTCAATAACTGGGGACCAACACCTGAAAGGTAAGAAATTTTCTTTCAAAACAATGCATTAATTGGTAAATATCACTTACTAATACTTTTGCAGATCTGATTTATGAATAAATTTGCTCTTTTTGACTGACCACTATTAAATGTATTCAAGAACAGCACTCGTTCTTTATAACCTGTTAGTTCTTCCCAATTAGAAAGTGAACTATTTGTGAAAAAAAGAACAGCAAATATATCATAGCTGAGAGCTCTGGTAATTTTTGCTATGTCATATGGCAATGCCTCATGTAAATGAAGACCATCAGTTATTATCACAATGATTTTCCTTGAATTTAGTCTCCCTCTCTTTTTTATTTCATCCATAGCTAAAATCATGGAATAATTTAGATGAGTCGCCAAACCTCTATTGTCTTCATCATCTATGCTAATATTTCTGACAATTTGTTTTAACAGTTTTAAATCAGTGACATCACCAAGAGGAGAAATAACTTGTGTTCGGTTTGAATTACTGAGCCTAACTATACCAGCATGTGTCATATTTCTGCCAATCGGTAATTGATTTAATATCTCAGCAGCAAGGTCCTTCACCATTGTGAACTGATTTTCTTGCATCCTGGATGATTCAGAAATAAGCAAGACTAAGTCAGCATAAACTGACTCACACCCTAAAGAATAAAAGAAATGAAACATATTAAGCAATGGTCTAATTTTTACATTAATTGTATGCATAATAACCTGTTACAGATGTATCCATAATGTACACAACCGCTGGCTCACTGTTTGATACATTGAGTCTTGACAAACCATAGTAGTTGTTGTCCATTAGTTTAACTAAATTAAGAACTTCAAACTCAACATGAAAGAATTCTGTAGGTTCTCTAGTAACATCAGGCTTTATTTCAATATTGTAACAAACTGCCCTTAACCCTTTTTTAAGTGTCTTGGTTTCAAATTTGGAAATGTAATCCAAATCAGCTGTAAAAAGCACAAAAGATGAAAATTATAAATTGATAGTTTGGCAAAAACATCTTTAATTTAAGGTTACTATTATGTGCTTTAAAATACCAGTTAAAATGATTTAGATATAAAGCTACAGCATGCATGCATTCAACATGAACAATACAACTTCTCGATTTACCAGTAGCAGCACCATCAACATCACTAGATATAGTTCTGAAATTTATATTAATGTCGTCACTAAGTACTTTTGTAGTCTCTACACAGACTTGAACATCCATATCAATATTCTCAGGAAAAGTGTAAGCATCATTTGAAAACTTTATCACAGAAACTGCACAAAGAAATTAATAAATTGAATAGAATCCTTTCAATGCTATAACATTACACCTCAGTTTGATAATAATTATTCTTTTATTAATAAAATCATGTGCTTACCATCATCTTCATCAGTGATTGTAATTTTGATTGTTAACATTGTTGGTATGTGATCTGGTGCTGTTACAGTAATAATAAATGACTCATTTTTTTCAACAATGTCATCATTTATAATCATGAAGGTTGCACAAACTCTGAGATCATCTGATGTGAATGGCACCTCTATAGTTTCTGCAACAAAGTCAGTACCAGATATAGCTATGAAAATGTCAAGTCAAATTAATATGTTGACAGAAAATACTGTTAGTTCCACTTCTTACCTGTAATACCTATTGCACTATTTATGGCTTCAAAAGTTATGTTTCTAGTACATGAAAAATTGAAGGTTCTTTTAACACAAATAGTCACATTTTCTTGACTCTCTGGCGTGAAAACATTATTAGTGCTTGGAACACTGTCAGCAAAAACTATGAGCAGGAATTGAAATGATATACTTATTCATGCATTTAAAGTTTGTACAATTCAACATTACACTATGAAACTATTAAAGATTTAATATTATTTTGGCATGTTTTAGATAAAGAGGGGGCTTTAATAATCTCAATATTGCCGCTTACTTTCTGGCTGGAGTTCAAATATTGTTACTATAGATTTATCAGTAGCTTTCATTTGACCACCACCTAAATGACCTGTGGCAATGAAGTTGACATAAAATGTTTCAATAGGTTCTTTAAAGTCATTAAAGGGGTCTTGTATTATTTGAAATTGAGCACAAACTTGTGTACTTGACCCAGGGAGGGTAAGAGTTTTTGTTTCAGCAACAAAATCAAAGATATCTATAAAAAAGCTTAAGATAAATAAAATGTTACAGCTGACAACAAAGAATTATTAAATAAGTAAGACTCTGTTGTTTTGTGGTTGTAATATCAATGACAACACTTACAAAATTTAAAAGTATAAGTTACCTTCAGCAGCAAATTGTGTTGAACCTTCCATAGCCGTAATCTCAAGATTAACACTATCAACAGTATCTCTACTCTTTTCTACACACACATAAACTGAACCATTGCCCTCGTGCACACAATAATTATCAGCAGTGAACTTTATAATATTAGCTAAAAATAGATTGCAAACAAAAAAACCATAAAAGACATGTTTAAATTGCTGTTAAAAATACAAAACTTAATATGAATAGACTAATATAATGTGTTAATGTAATACCAAATGGTGCCTTCTCTTTTACACAAAATGTTAGTTTTAACTGTCATGTATATATCTATTAAGCATCAAAACTCACAGTCACCAAGAATAGTTAGTTCAACTTCTGGTGGCGTTCCAATGTTGATGTTCTGATCTTTAAGAAAACCAACTAAAAACACTTCATCTAATTCTGGAATTGAGTCAATAAAAAAACTAAAATCAACTGTAGCTGAAAATTCATTGGCAGCAAATTTTATAGTTTTTGTTTGGTTCTCCAAATCTTCTCCAACTATAAAAAGAAAAATTATAAATGTGATACTAGAATCTATATATCGTCTCACTCATTGCTGGATTAGATTTTGCTGCAGAGAAAAAATAAATACATAAAATTTATAAAAGTATGTTAGACTTCCTATCTCACATGACATAAAGGTTCCCACTTGAATGGAACTAGCTTCAGATACATCACCAGACCTGTACACAGTAGCAGATACTAGACTACTCTCTGGTGCTGATGAAATAAGAGGCTCAATACTGTAAAATGTCACTATGGAAGATAAAATTGAAATAATGAATTAATGAATGCCAAACATTACAAGAAATATCTCACATGCATAAAAAATTAATTACCTCCAATGGGTCTCATTCCAAAACCAGCAGGATAAGCATAACCTTTTCCATCTCCTGAACAAAACATGATTGCACCAAATGAGCAGCTTGGATCAGTATGCTTTAACAAATGAGTTCTTCCTTGTTGTATATTAACAGAAATACCATAACCACATGAATCTGTGATGTTATCACAGTGAAAAATACTCCATTTACTAGCATTGCTCTCTAGTGGAATGCTATCAATTAATATAGCGCTAGCATCAAAGCAATGAGGTAAAACTGTCACAAAAACACCACTAGTGATGAATTTATCATAGTATCTGATGTCATTGGGTACTAAATATCTATTCAGGTACTGACTAACAGGTGGTATCCATACCATATCAGGAGCTGCAGTTCGATAATGATAAGTATCATAATAGCGGTACCAATCATGACTTTCAAAATACTGCATAACAGCAAGGGGTTTGTTTGACTGTACAGTACAATAGCTTTGAGGATAAATGTCAAAGACACCTTTATTTGGAACCATATGATCCTTTTTTGTGAAGTTCTGAACTAGTATGTTTACAGTTACTGAAACACTATCAGCGCAAAATATTTTAAAGTTGGTACCAATTTCTTTACCAGGGAAAAGTTTCAAAATAGATCTATATCTAAAGTATCTAATGGTAAATGGCCCTACCAAAAAATTGTATCCCCATGTATATGATGGAGGTACTTGTTCAATGAGATACTCACAGTAAGGTGTGTAGCCAGAAACACATGCATGTCCAATCATAAACCCAATAGGTTGAATGGCATAAACATCAGTACCAGGTGGCAAAGAAGAAACAGAAGGAGTGTAGTACTTTTTAAACTTAATTTGTGATGAACGAACTCCATGTTGATCATAAGTTCCAAAGTAATCACCAGGAACTGAAGTATTAGAATAAGTAAGCGATACTCCTCCAGCTTCAATTGTATCACAAGCCACAATTGCTGCTACTGTTTGTGAATCTGTATAATAGTTACCATATTCATTAAAAATAGAATAGTTATACTGTTGAGTAATTGATCCCACATTTAATGCTGGCACTGCGACAAAACTATCCACTGTTGTATCTATGCTATTATCTATACTCATACTGAAACAGGTGACTGATATTGTATGTGAACTATTTATTGTTTTAATTTCAATTCCAGTGAAGTCATTTATATCCCTGCTGTTAAAAAAATCTATTGTCATGTTTGCTATAAGAGGTTGAAAATCTTCAAGTCTACTCTCACTGTTACCAGGTATATATCGATACCATTCTGTATTGATTGATCCTGGTTGAACTGTACCAGTTTTATATATTCCATTGACTCCTGAACTTATATGATATTGAACAGGAAAGCTTTCAAGTGAACCAACTTTTATCAAGAATAGAGTAGATATATGTGGTTCAAAAAAGGAGAAACAAAATTTGTTTCCTTCAGTAGTACTACTACTCTTTGGTACACCTAAAATAAAAAATATAATTTTTTCATTTGTTCAATTTTTTTAACTTTAATACCAATCATGACACTACTGCGTACAGATTCATAGTACTATGCTTCTACTATTCTTACAACACTTGTTACATCTGATGAAATGGTTAAAAGTGCATGGGCAATTTGACCTTTTGACGCAAAAATGCACTGAAGTTGAAGCAAAACTGGCAAAAATTAAATTTTGCATTTGTTTGCATTGTGTTTTGTGTCAAATTTAAACTATAGACTTTAGCCTATCTTATATTTAGCATTAGACATAATTCTACACATTGTGCTTTATTTGCTCTCATAATTTTCTTTTATGTTCAATTTTTTATACATTTTAAAAATAAATTTAATAATGTAGCTATTATACCTTTTAGTCTCCTGTTGATATCAATTGACCCCCTAGTACCTGTCACATGAAATTAAAATATTAATGGCTATATAAATCAAATATCGTATACTGGTTTATTTTCGTGGTGGAAATTTTTTGCGAATCTTGCATTTCTAAGATTTTGTGGAATTAATTTTCGCGAATTGCTTGCAGACTGCACCACATGGCAATGGAGAGCAGAATTCCGTGGTGAAAAACTTTCGCGAATGATCACCAAACCCCTGAAATTCATGAAAATATTTTACCACAAAACTAAACCGGTATATGGTATGGCACATGGATAATGGAGAGTCTAACCACAAGACTGAAACTTAATTTTCATACACAATCAAGGCATCACAAAAAGAGGCAGCAAGTCAAGTTTGAAAGGATGTGCAGTTACTAAAGTGAGTGACTGCTTGTTTTTGCAATAACGTATCTTAGTACCATAAATGTTCAAATAAAGGCCGGGCTTGAATAAATGCCTGGTACTAAGAATTTCCAAGTATAGACACGAATATTTTACTCAATATAAGTCCCACTAGTTTAAAGTGTCCCAAATGGCCTAACTTGTTAAGCTAAGTGCATTGAATCTGGAGTTCTGGGTACGAATCCCAGTTTTACTTTTTCTTTTTTTATTTTACGAGATTTTTTTGTTCTGGAAAGAAATAAATGCCCGGGCTTTTATTTGAACATTTATGGTATTTATGAAATTAAAGTAACAGTATGTGATAAAAAAGCTTGATTTTTTCATGAGTGAATGAGACTTGACGAGTTGAAAAAAATTATGGATCATTAATTACAAATAATTTTGTTTCAAGCAAAATTTCTTCTTACCTATTTTATCAATAATGGTTACTGTAATCTGACACTCTGCAGGATGAAATATACCAACTGAAACATTTGATGTTACATTGATGCAAAACTGTTCATTTGGCTCATTAAAAATCCTATCTTCAACAGTACTGATATGTGCACAGACTTCAGTATCGCCAGATGGCATTATAGCTGCTGTAGTTGTATTATCATAATCTTCCTCTATTAGCATTAAGGATAAAAATAATTTGCTTTATTTTTCCAAATATGAATAAATGGCATAAGTTTACTTAGATGAAGTTATTATTGTTAGACTGTTAGGTTAATTTATCATTTTAAAAAGTGATCAGAATTTGGACAATTTTTTTCCATATTAATTCTTTTGTGGATAACAAACTACAGTAAAATAGCACAAGCATGTCAAGTGAAATTTAAGTATCACTCAGTATAAGCCAAACTGGGGTGCTATTTCATTTACTATACACTCCACCATTAATATATCAATACCTTGCGCAGGATTCAATGCTCCTGATTTCTCTGTTGGGGTAAAAAGAAATTCTATTGGTTCTGGATATGAGGAATCAGCTAATCCTGAGAGTGTTATGCAGACTTTAACTTGATTATCCCCCTCTTGTACCACAACATTGGGACCTGTTTCAGGACTACTACCACCACCAGTAATAAGTCGAGCTACAGGCATTTGAAAAATAAAAACCATGAAAGACATAGTTACAAAATGGAATAAACAATAATTATACTATTTCGATCCAGTTTATGATCTGCAATGATTGAAATTTTGTTAAAAACATTAGTGTAAAGCGAATTTAAAGTGCAAGAAAAACTATAATGTCACTTTATATAAAAGGCAAATAATCAAACTTACAATCACCAAGAATTGTCAATTCAACTTCTTGGGGTGTTCCTATATTAATTTTATGATCATTAACAAACTTAACATCAAGAACTTCATCTTGTTCTGGAAAAGAGTCATCTATAAAAGTAAAATTAACTGTAGCCAAAAATTCATTGGCTGCAAATTGTATAGTTTTTGTTTCATTCTCAAAATCTTCTCCAACTATAAAGCAAAAATAATAAATGTGCCATACTATCACTACTCACTTGCTGCTGCATTGTATTTTGCTGCAGGAAAAAAAGAAAATAAATAAAATAATCAAAACAGTTGGTAAGCTCACATGACATAAAGGTTCCCACTTGAATTGAACTAGCTTCAGATACATCACCAGACCTATACACTGTAACAGATACTAGACCACTCTCTGGTGCTGATGAAATAAGAGGCTCAATACTGTAAAATGTCACTATGGAAATAATGATACAGGTTCACAAATAGCATAACGTACCCCCAATGGGTTTCATTCCAAAGCCAGCAGGATACGCATAACTTTTTTTGTATCCCCAACCAAACATGATTGCACCAAATGAACAGCTTGAATCAATATGGTTCAACAAATGAGTTCCTTGTGAAGTATCAATAGACACACCATAACCACATATAACAGCAACATCATCACAGTGAAAAGTATTCCAGTTACTAGCATTGTTCTCCAGTGGAATACCATTATTTAATATAGCACTAGCA
>NW_003546896.1:0-4702 GCF_000090795.2 Amphimedon queenslandica
GATAGACGCTATGTACCAGGCTCTTTCTTGGGAATTACTCCAAAGTTGGAGCAATGGACCCATGTCAATTGCAATCAGCCATGGCACAGTTCCTTCTTTCTGCCACCAAATAGTGGATCTGAGTACTTCAACTACAAGCAGGTTTTCAGTGTTGTTATGGCAATGAGAGACACAATATAAATTCATTTATATTGATGTTGGATTTAATGGTAGAGTATTTTATGGTATTACATTCAAAAACTGTAGCATTTACAAGGCACTTCATAACAACACTTAATATTCCTGAACAAACTAAACTACCAGGATCAAGGGAAAAAGTTACATACGTACTTGTCGCAAATAAAGCTTTCACCCCTAGCAATTCTTAATGAAACTTTATGCTCAAATAAGGTTATTTACAAAACAAAATTTTTAACTATCTCTTAAGCAGGGCACAAAAGACAGCAGAAAATGCATTGGGGATTCTTGCAACAGGTTTAGCGTATGCATGACACTGGTCTTAGTCCCAGTAAAAGTGATATTGATTACAATGACAAGCTGTATCTTGCGTAACCATCTTTTTAGCCATGCAACAGCTCATGTTTTTTTCCTGCTGGAAGCTTCAATTTTGAGGATCCACTAACTCATCAGCTGCATTGAGAACAATCGCAACAAAGCTCACCTGATGGTATGAAACCAGTACAGAAACAAGGAAGTCAAAATCTTCAAAGGATATTTGAGAAATATTCTGTAGTTACTATTTCTCCAATCATGGAAGTGTGCCTTAGCAATACAGTGTAATATGACTATGACTGTGACTACTCAATACAATCAGTATTCTACTTTGCATTTTATTCATGTCCATTTTATCATTATTTAATCCATTGTTAACTTATGTCATTTGAAGTTGATGCCTGTTGTAAGTTTCATACTGTAGCTTTGGAATTACAAAACTGACAATGAAACGCATAGCTTTAAACAATTTCCATGTCTTTATACAATCATTACCAGTACCTGTAGAATGCTTTTTCTTCTATTCTTTTTCAGTTTTGCATTGATTTCACTATCTATAATGATAAATATAAACTAAGACATTAGCTAAGAATGTACAAACCTGTCACTTGCAGTTGCCTACTCATGTCTTGCACAACTTGTTTCCTTTAATCTCTTTTTTATTCATTCAAACTGGTATTATAAAGGCATGGGTGATTCTTAAGTATTGATATAAACAAGTCTGTTCTTGAGTCCATCCATTGCATTGCATTAGATAGACCGCAGGTTTCATTGATCTTTTGCTAACATTTATTCCGTCGACATTAAGACTAGTAGATATTTTATCATCAAACATGCCAAATAGCAGTGCCCTTGATCTTATGGCAGTTTTGTTGAATCAAGTAGAACTGTTCAACTTGTTTTCAACTAATAACAATTTTGTTCATTTTAACAAGCAACTTCTAACATTTATCAAGCAATGAACTAATAATTATTATTTGTGACCATAATTGACAAAAGGTACCTTATGGCGGGTAGTGAAATTTGTCTTTCTAGCCTAAGAAATCCAACTTCCTGAGCCCCAGTTATCATAAAATTACTCCACAGGATGCAAAAAGTTACCATGAAACTTTTAGAAACAATGATTGTCTAACAAAGCACTCACAGGTTGATATTTTCCATTATAACTATCAATTTTAAAATCCGCCATAAGGGCCCTTTTGTCAATTATGGTCACATTTTGATTGAACTCAATCCCTTTGTCTTTTTTCATTTTTTGACAACCACTTTTTTTATCAATATAAATTTTTTTATTTACTTGTTTCAGTAATTTTTATTCAGTTGCTATTATTATTGAATTTATATCTCTAAATGTTTATTAATCTTAATTTTAAAATCTATCACGGAATTTTTTAAAGAAAATTTGGAATAATATTACTTTATTGTGGCATACTTAAAGTAAACATACCACATCATCAGTCTTGAATTAAAAGTAATGTCATTAATTAAAAAAATTAATTTGACATACTGACATTCATAGCTAATTAATTATTCATCTGAAATAGTAAGATCTATATCTTGTTTGAAACTATTTAAAATTCCTACTGATGTGACAACCATACCTGATTGCCGCTCAATCACTCATTGCCGAGTCACTTCCTCTCTGAGCAACAATTGTTTCCTCTTTGGCTTTACAAGCAACAAGTCATTTGGTAGAACTTGTATAGCTGATAGCCACTTCATTATATCCCTTTCTTTGTAGTCTGAGTAGGTCACCAAGTCCAGATCCTCCTGCAGACACAACAGGAGATGCACTCCAGCCTCCAGAAGGAGCTCCCATTCTGCCTCTTGCTATTCTGCCGCCTGCTCCCCTTTTGCTTCCTGCAGGAGATGACATTGGTCCTCCTGCCCCTGTAGCTCTGGTTGTCCTTCATGCTGCTGTAGCTCAAGTGGTCCCTCCAGCTGCTGTAGCTCCTTTGGTCCCTCGAGTTGGCCCTGTAGCTCCTTGGTCCCCGAAGCCCCAGTATCTCCTTAGGTGTCTCCAGCCCTTGTAGCTCCAGTGGTTCCTCCAGCCATCCTGTAGCTCCATTGGTTCCTCCAGTAGTTCCTTCAGCCCCTGTAGCTCCTTTGGTTCCATCAGTTGGCGCTGCAGCTCCTTTGGTCCCTCCTGCCCCTGTATTTTCGGTGGTTCCTCCAGGCAGCTCTGTAGCTCCTTTGTCTCTCCAGCCCCTGAAGTTCCAGTGGTCCCTCCAGCCCCTGTAGCTCCAGTGGTCCTTCCAGCCTCTGTAGCTCCATTAGTCCATCCAGCCCCTGTAGCTCCTTTGGTTCCTCCAGCCCCTGTAGCTCCAGTGGACCCTCCAGCCCCTGTAGCTCCTTTGGTCCCTCCAGCCACTGTAGCTCCTTCACTTTAGCAGCAAAAGCAAATAATTTTGCAAAAGTTAAGGGCCATAAGTAGGCAAATAGTAGGACAACTAGAATGTAATAGATGAGTTTTATCCTTATTTTTGTTTTAGTATACAAATGTACCAGGATGAAGAGCTGGCTGGGACTGGGGCAGGAGACCTTCTAAAGGAGCAATGAAAAACTATACATTTTATTAAGCTAACATGTAATAATCATTTTGTATGTATTATCTTTTCTTATAATTAAGTAAAATAACATAATCAAATGTCAGTGATAAATACATCAGCATAAAGCCAAAATAAAACAAATACAATTGCAATGCCTAATGGTTGACCAGACACAAATGCTCCTATGCCTTAGTTTCATTCAATATTTCTATAATAAAAATGCACATTATAATCATAATGCATGATTTCAAAATAAATAATACCTAATTAGCCATTATTATAGATATACTGCTTATGGACATGAACATGCACAGTGCAGTCATTCATAATCTATAAAAAGTAAAGATGTATATATTTTATTCAATAATACAACATATTGCATTGCTTAGACTACAATATTGTATAAACTATGCAGGCACATCCTGTAGTGTAATACAGCTACTGATCAAAGACCTACTTCAAAACATTAATTTACATATAGTAAAAAAATTAATTCAGTTACAACAATCTATATATAGATTTGCCCTTAATGGTATTGCACATACCAAAGTATTGCTGAATCAGTAAATCATTTCCTGCTGTTGTTACCTGTAAATCATAGTAATAAAAACATTTGAAAAGCAAGCAATGTAATCTTACATGCTAATAATAACAATAGTACAAACATTTATGGTGAACAAGCTTTAATACTAATGATGTCAGCTTGTATTTTCCTTGTAACTTTCATTATACACACTGTAATTCAAAATATAAAAGGAATAAATTGCATGCACGATAATCATTAAACACTACAAGTACAAGAAATGCACCAATAATTCACTACATGTACATTACACTGTCAAAAACATGTACATATATATGTGACCATAATTGACAAAAGGTACCTTATGGCGGGTAATGAAATTTGACTTTATAGCCAAAAAAATTTAACTTCTGGAGCTTCATTTATCATAAAATAACTCCAAAGGGTGCAAAAAGTTCCTATGTAACTTTTGGTAACAATGCTTGTCCATCAGAGGACACACAGGATATTTTTCATTTTAATGATAAATTTTAAAATCCGCCATAAGGTACCTTTTGTCAATTATGGTCACATATGCATCATATATGTTATACTTCGCAGTCTCATTCCAAGTCAGACCTCACTCTTTAAACACCAAATTGAACTCCAAATGTGTCTGAGGGGACTTAACAAATGCAGCATGCAGAGTCATCAAAAAAATGGGAACTCCCAAGACTGAGCCTAAACTTTTTATCAGAAAATAAAAGCCCCAGTGAGGTTGAGGGAACCGCCTGTAACCACGCCCCAGCATGTGAGATCGAAGAGGACAAAAGAAGTGCTTTACACCTGAGATCCGGAGAAGAAGACAGGAAGGAATCAAAACCATGACTGTAGACAGCATCAGAGAGAGAGCATTGCCTTAAAGGACAATTGATGTCATGTAGAGAAGACCAGTCTTCCCTCCCACAGAGAGACCTCAGATCCGATAAGGAGGACAAGACATCAGGGAAGAAAGAGAGGGGCCCAAGTATAAGATCTACAATGGAAAAGGACTAACTGAGTGAGCTGATGTAAGCAGTGGAGGCAAAATGGGAGGGACACAACATACCCACACAGCCAAAACGAATTGGAAGACTGGCCTTGTCCCACACCAAGGACA
>NW_003546896.1:9152-13330 GCF_000090795.2 Amphimedon queenslandica
TGCATGATATCAATCTATTTTCAACATCATTGATGTAAATACTGTCTTGTACTGCTCTAGAAAAATCAAATTGGCATCTAGATACGTAGGCCTTGTTACCTTTAATATTTCGTTCGCAGTATTTGCTGCACTTGTACAATTGTTATTTGGTTACCAAGAAATTTAAATCTGGCGACATTTTACTATCTGGTATATGACACGTTATCCTATCTTGTATGAAAGAACAGACTTTTTTTGGACTATCAATGCCAACAACAGGAGAATTTTCAATCCATAGGATGATGCGATAATGAGGTGCTCCACATATTTGATATTTTTTTTTTTAAATGTTGCTCTACTTTGCGTTAAACACCTCTCGAGTTCAACTATATTAAAGATTTCCTTAAACTTGTACCAAAATTGTCGTGATATTGAAACAGGATCCTCAGTACATAATCTAGAAATACTTTAGACCAGTTGGTGCTAAGTATATTCATAGAATTTTGAGTATATTCATTGTGATACCGCAAATGAAGTAAAATTTTCCTACCGCCATTTTGGAGTCTTAGTTACTAAGAGTAGAATGGGAGAAAGTAATATCTTTGCTTGTATATCTTCTAGTGGGACTTATTAAAGTCCATGAGCCAACTCCAGACACTGAATGATAGGCAGTAAGCATTAGCAATATTGCTGTAATGAATAAATACAGCAGTTATTGGAGAAAAAGCTATATTCACGATTGCTCAATAGACAACCATTGGAAGTAGGACTCCAAAATCGCGGAAGGCAAATTTTACTTTATTTACGGCATCACAATGAATATACTTAAATTTCTATGAATATACTTAAATTTCTATGAATATACTGAGCACCAACTGGTCTATATGGCTGTGCCATTACTCACTTTGCTTAAAATATATCACTATATTAGCTAAATTGTATTCAGCACAACTTAATGTTAGGAAAAGTGTTGCTGAGCCATATTCAGCAATCATTGCTTTGACTTCACATTTAACATGGAACAAAGATTGAGTTATGCCCCGTATTTGAGCCAACATGGTACTTAAATTGCCCTCAAATTCTTCATCTAAAACATTAATTATTTCTAATACTTCAGCAACAGTTTGACCAATGTTGCCTCTAGTTCTTAACAAGTTATACATGGCAGTTTTTAAGGCCTTGTTAATATTTAATATGAATGATTTCTAAACAAGCGTAACAAGTGTAAAAATATTCCTATAATTGTTTTCACCACCTTGCAAGTACAGCTGCATTCTTATTAAGACTTATGAAGGTTCTCTCTACCTTCTAATGCTTCCAGAAAAGACTTTTGAAAGTATATCTATGTTCTTTCCCAGTTAGAAAGCTCATAACTTTGTCCCATGTTCAAACCACCATTTTGTTTGCCGTGACCACACCCACTTACGTAGCGTGGGCGGGTGGTTGCTAAGGTTTGTTTTTCCTCCAATACAATGTGTATGGAAGAAATTTAAGTGTTGAGATACAAATATATATCGCACATGGGTGAAATCAATTATAGGACGACCTGGGGGCTATGCTGCTAGGTCTTAAAAATTTGATAATTTCATTTAAAATTCTTGATTTTATGTATTTACTAAATGATGTCTGCTTTGTTTGGGATGATGCTCTTATATTTGTCCAGTTAAACAAAAGTAGGAAAGTGTAACAATTCAAGATGCTCTTGTCTATTGTCAATAGGCACTTCTTTTACATTTACTAATTCCTATTGACTGATATCTTAACCTGTTGCAATTTTACTGTCAAGATTTCTAATGGTATATGCCCAAAGGCCATCTAAATCTAGATCGTTTGCTTTTTTAAGTATTTTACAAGTAGTATTGCTAACTACTTGTATAACAATTTAAGACAATTCGTCAATAGAATCATCGTCTACACTTCTATAAAGCCAATTTATTTCTTTTAATTTTCTTAATGCTGCTTTTATGTTCTTTACATCAACTAGGCTGCGCCAGACATTATTTGATTTAGTAGGTTGTCCAATAATAACAATATAAAATTCTGGATTAGGCAAAAGATTAGAATTTAGACCCACATCATTTAAAGTTTCCATTGTTTTCTCTAATAAATATTGCACCTTTAAGAGCCTTCCAAAAATTATAGGTAGGCACTTTTAAGGTGCGTGTGCTTAGCCTAACAATTGTTTAAAAAATTTGGCTCTCTGTATTAACTGGCAACTCAAAGGATTTAAATCTTCCTTTTTTTGGGTAGTGGCTCACTTTTTCCCATTGAGAACATGTGCTTGAAACTTCATTTTTCCTAATAGGTTTACAATGATTAGAAATATACATAACTTTATTTAATGCTGTAGGATCATTCTCTCTAATGTAATCTAAATTCCAAACATCGCTATCTAAATTTTTAGCTTCTGTCACTGACTTTTTTCTTAAAAGCACCTCACAGCTACAACAAGCATTAACAGCCTGATGAGACAAAGCTTTCTTAAATTCATCAATAGCATCTGAATACTGAAAATAAAGTACAGCACCAACGTTTGGTTTTCTAAATGGGTCTTCTTCTTCACCATCATTTATAGCATAATACACATCAAATTTAGTCTCATCAGCTTCAATAATTTAAATTTATCAATTGTGCTGCATCACCATCAGCAAGGGAAAAGTCAATGATATCTAATGTTAAATGGGCATTTCTAGCAACATAAAAATGTTTCAAAAGGGGTCTTAACAAAGGGTAAAAAACAGATGCATTGCATAAAATATGCAGCATACTTTTACATTTAGTATCATTGTTACTACACAGAAGAGGAAGGTCTATCATTTCACAAACAGTTTCTGAATATTTTAAATATTTTTCAACATTATTTTCATCTTTTCTAACAATTACTATTACAATAGGATTATCACGGAAATCATGTTCTGCCCTTGATATATTTCTTCAACATGCAAGGATCTTCTGATATATTGGTTATTAGGACAAATATCACATACATATTAATGTTTCCTCAATTCTTGAATGGGTTCATGAAAATATTGTCTAACTTATGATAGCAGTAACATTACTTTGTAATATTGGCTTGCACCTGCCTCTACAGTGCAATTTGTCGGTAGGCTTTCTCTTACTTGTATACATTCCATTACTATGAAAAGTTTCATCTTCAGAGTCACTATCATTATTACATTCTTCTACTCTATTATTACATGACACATCAACAATCCCTGCTACATAACAGATGCCATTTGTATCAACAGGGATTGCAATTTAACTATCTAATTTGCTATCAGAATTATCATTAGAACACAAATATGCTAATTCATTAATATAAGGCTGATTATTTTTCGTGTGACAATGCTCACCAAAATCACTGAAGCTATTCAACTTCAATTACCTAAAGCCATTTGGTTCTCTTATCAATGAGCCAATTTTGTGTGATCGGTTTTTCAAAACTGATTCTAACAGTATACTTGCTACAGCATTACATTTACTGTCATACGATGTGTTCTCAAAATTTACGCCTTTCATACATGATGGCAATAAATCATCAACTTTTATGGGGGCATTAATATAATGCTTCTCTAATTTTTGTAAAATTATATTCCTTTGCTTCACTCTTTGGTGTAGCAAATGAGTAATAATCTAAAGAATATTTGACCATAGTCACATTTGTAATCTTTATTTCGATGCCTTTTATTTTCATTATTTAGCGCTATCTTTAATTTATCCATTTCATTATGAGAAGGATGAAATTTTAAAAATTTATCTTTTGTTACATATAATATTGCATCTCTATTCTTGTAATACCGGTTCCAAGAACTTTGTTATTGTGGGCCAGGATTTTGTTGGTACCGTTTCTGAGATGTCATTCTTTAGAGGGTTTTGAGAATATATTTTTTGTGAATATTTTAAGGACTTTAACCTTTTAGGTGCAGGATTCATATTGTAGCAATTTATTGAATAATCAATTGACTTACTAACATTATTATCCTGATTCTTATACCAATTTTTTTTTCCATATAATCCAGGTTCAATGCATAAAATTTTTTTAAATACCCAAGCTTATACTTTTTAGCTATCTTGTATGCAATTCTTACTTTACTTTTGAGCCTGTTACACTGCCTTATATAGTACGGTCTGGCACAGGACCTGTTCTCAGCCTTAAAACCATCCATTTGTTTTCAATTTTTATAAATCTGGAGAATCTT
>NW_003546896.1:14984-24045 GCF_000090795.2 Amphimedon queenslandica
CTTTAATGTACAGTTTATTAATCATAATTTATTAAAGTTAAAATAATTTTAATAATAATTGCTCCATTTCTTCAGATGCTGTAGGAACTTACTTCTTTTAACTAGGTGATTTTATCTCCCTTTTCTCATTCCAGACTCAGTTGCTAAGCATAATGTTCTCATTTGCCTTGCATGCGGCAATATTTTCAAGCATAAATTTTAACTAATAAGTAACTGGGAAAGTCACCATTACTGATTGCCTTAAATAGTACAGCTATTTTTCTATAACTTGATGTGGTATTTTTCTCATTAATAATTCTATTTATTTTACATTATTTATCAAAATATTGTTTGAAAGTCACACAATTAATGTTTTGCTATGAATATAATTATTGCAATAATGAATATGATCCATGAATATCATTAACCATGCTATGAATATAGTTTACCTTGCTTATGAATAAAAACAATTTTACGTGATTGGAAGTGAAAAACAGGAAGTTACATGACTGCATTGACTATATTCATGACTTTTGGGTAGGTGTGGCATTTTACTATACATAAAGATGGCCATTGGTCTTATTTCGTTGTAAGCTCCTATTTTACTGGTAGATGAAGGACCCATCTGAGGCATCTAAAGTGAGAGTTTTACATACATTATAAGGAATGCACAATTACTATGAAATAGAAAACCTGGTTGTGGCATTATTTTATGTAATGCATTACAAATATATTTGCTGTAGGGTTCTGTGATCACTCAGTGTTGATGAGTTTTCTCTATTCCAGGAGTTGCCTGCATCCAGTTGAGTAATTTGTTTGCATTGTTTTGCTACTGAAGAACTTGATTGAGCCCCCCACATTCATTTTAGTAATATTTTCAGTTGCTGAAGCAGTGGAGTCTGCTGAGTAGCTTAACTTATTTCTGCTCAGTCCAAACAAGCTGTTTTTGTACTGTTGTGATGCCAAACATTTGTTTCTCATAGGACTTACAAGAAACAAGAAGGAATTAAGATCACTGATATATTGCATTGGCTTCCACAGGTCTCTTTGTCATTTCTTTTTACAAAAGTCTCAAAAGTTTTAAAAACAGATAAAAAAGTGCACATCATAAAAATTCAATCAAAACGACATAACCTTCTTGTGTGACAGCATCTTAAAGGAAACGATGCCTTATGAAACTCCATGAGTCATAGAACTGCCTCTGCCCATCACAGTTTTACAGGAAATGTCCTAGTCTGACTTGTGTAATAGGACAAGAGAAGGCGGGACCCAAATCCACCAGGTGTCCCATACATAGCCTTCCAGCTATACTCATGACATCCTCTCAATCCAGAAGATAAAACATAGTGAAGCTCCATGTTGGGACTTGGTCACTCTTAAAAAGTTAAAATTATAATTACCACAACCTTAAGAATTTTAGATTTTTTTTTAATTTTGACCCAGCCCCATGCACGCATGTGAAACTCAGAAAGCAAGACCTTGAAGCTGACTGAAGATGTCCCTGTTCCAGAACGGTGGCAGTGCCTGAGCATGAAAAAGATAACAGAACAAGGGCACCAGCTAGTACTAGCTTCCCAATACTTCAAGAACCTTGACTAGAGATAGTAGAGTATGATGACTATCATGACAATCTCCCGAATCATCACCACAAGAAGGACCACCTGCCAGGAAAGGCCGAGGCAGCAGTGTAAGTTAAATCACTTATAAAGCAGCAAGTAGAGCAAAAATAGGTAAATATGCACTTGAAAGTGGAAATGAAAGGGTAAGAAAAGGCTTTCTTAAAGAATTTCCAACTTTGCTGAGAGCACTGTGAGACTTCAAGAAATTTTATCAACAACAACTAGAATGGCGGAGAAAAAGAACTTATCTTCCACCTGTAATTATTATTTCAGCACAGTCTAAAGGCCAGCCTACACTTCTACTAGATTTAGATCAAATGTTGCTTGATTTTTAAAAGCTTAGAGGGTGAAACCAGAGTTGTGAACAGTCATGTTGTGACAAGTGTCGCTTCTTCAACCCTTCAAACCCTTCTTCAACCAGGCATCTTCAGCACTTCACATTCCCTTGTACCTGGGCACAATCAGTCTATCGAAGAATGTGGTACACTAGGAGAGCTAGAACCACCAGATGACAACCAGTACTACATGGATTTTAAAATGAATGTAGAGTCTCTAAAATATTGCTAATAAAATTAAATAGTATCGAATTTCTTCTCAGCTGATGATGAACTCAGACAAAACTCCATCTTCTTATGTGTTTGTTGTAAATTTACTATGAGTAAGAAAGGGTCACAATCTGTTCCCATTAAATGTGTTTCTGATAACATGGCAATTACCTCTCCAGATGGCACCATCATGGATAGAAATCACAGGGTTGTTGGATGGTACAACAATTCTACAACCAGAGACCCTTTCAACTTATTGTACTGAGGATATAACAGACTATTATCAAGTGTACACTTTCATTTTAGTTATTTAACTTTAATTAATAATTAGGGGTGTGGCTGGACATTTCTAAAGTCACAATTAATATTTTGTGCAAAATTTGCCAAGTGTTAAAATGGCAATGCTTTGTACCAATAATTAAAAGTTACTTTATGGTATCAAAATTCATTCTAAACACTTCAAAATTTTCAAAAAAGAGGATGGGAAAATAACATCAATAGCTGTTGCAAGATTGTCTTTCTGTTCATCATCTACTTCATCACCATCAAGAAAACTGTCTACCATAATCATCTGGAACCTTACATATTGACATTTTTCAACTGGTTCCTTCGACCTACACTTGATATAAAATTACAGTAATGATACGCAAAATTGAATTAAATTATTCTATGTCTACTTGATTTTTCTGCATCTCCACCTTGTTCACTTGAGCAAACTCGTATGCAGGGCTGCCAATAGGGGGGCAGGTGGAGCATTTGCCCTGGGTCCCCAATTAAAGTCAGGCCCCAAGCCTCTGGTCAGAAATCAAGTATGCATGGTTTTTACGGAGAATAATAATGAATTATGACAACTCTTTCAATGTAACTTTTGCTGCACCAATCACTCTTATCAATGAGAGCCATTTGTATTAGTAGTGGCCCCATCAAAGCCTTTGCCCATGGCCCCTTGTAGCCTATTGGCAGCCCAGCTAGTATGTTTCCTCAACGAAGGCTTTGAATAGTGAACATCTATTTAGTCTTTGAATGTCAAAGATATACCACTCACTCGTATGAGGTCTTTTAACATTTAATTCTATAAATATCACTTTAAATCAGTGTCAGTAAAATGATCCATTCTCATTTGTTGTAGCAATATGAATACCTTTTGGACAATAAGTGAGTAGATAATCATTGAACGACCCCACCCAAAACGTATTTCGGCACTAAAATAGTTATAGCGCATTAAAGAGAGCTGTATGGCGATAGCAGCACAGAGTAGAATCGAGATAGCCAATACAGAACTAATTACTGTGCTGTAATTAATTCGTGATTGTGTTGGTGCATTGCATATCATCACACCACTGATCATGTGATATGTACATAAGCACTTGGTGATACCAAAGTCATGGCAATGGCAGAGATAGAGTGGTGACAGTCCTCCTACTCTGAAGAAAAGGTGCCTCACTTTGTCAATTAAGACTAGACATTATACTTCTCCCACAAAACTGAAAATTTAAAAAAAACAAGAGAGGGAGTAATATCAGACAATACAAAGCATTCTGCAAAGTGGGCTGTTACCACTTCTTTATCTTGGATTTAAGGTAGAATTAAGTGGTAGCAGAAGAAGCCCATTCATCATAATGTACTGACTGTTGATGATATAATGAACCTTTACTTAGTGTTAGAATTATTTTTGACAGAGGCGACGAAAGCAAATGATGACAGATATCTACTATTAGGAAGCTCTTATGTGTCATCAATTGAGAGTTGACAAAATAGATGTGGCCATCTTAAAGAGGAGTGATCGTTTTTTTCAAGAGCTGGACTTTACACTTGATAGTATTATTAGCGGTTGCATAGCACTGAAAGTTGTGTGTAAAAGGCATCTGCAAAAGTCATTACACATGAGGATGAATACAAGTGTTGAAAATAAGGGACCCTTGGTACAATTTAACCCATAAGACTGCAGCATAAAGTCTTTTTTATCTTGGACTGTACTCGGTACTCGGAGGTGTACAAAAGCAACATAATATGCTACTGTCGCAGCTAGAGAGAGTTCCTTCAGATTATGCTGTCTACCTAATCATCTCTACTATCTCTACACAGAATTTATTACAAGGAACAAAATGCAAAAATTGACATATCCTAGAGCAAATAACAAAGTCATTCATTGTTTTGCTAAGGCACAAGTCATTAGGTACAGACCATTGCCATCCTAGATAGCTTCGTTTATCCCTGGACTTATTGATACTCAATTCACAACCACACCCCTTTTTCAGTCCCAGTTCAATAATTAGTAATTATTCTTGTGTTACATTACCACAAAAATATTATTACTACAGTATAAAGTTCTATAATAATTATTATGTTAACTCCTCTGGTTACTATTGCAAGAAATATTGCCAAGAACTGCAGTTCTTGCAATAGTAACAATCAGATGAGTCTTTACTGGAGTTTCTTTAATGGAGCTGTATAGGTGTAACCATGCCTTGCAAAAATCACATGCAACCCCATTTACATCTTCATTAGTATCTTCATTGTAGCCATCTTTTTCCAGCATATACAACAAACAGTAATGTGTGCTTTCTTCAGCTCAAAGAGCCTTCTTTTCTTCCTTCTCCGTTGGCTGAGCCTTTGGTTTTTACAATTTTTTTGACTTAACTGTCATATAAAATCTTATTGGTGCTGGTGTCATAATTGAATGCAAAGCTAGTTGCATTTTTGCAATTCTCTGTCTTTGCTTTTGGAACCGACATTGCAGACTTAAAATGCTCTTACTTATTGTAATGCATCAATGTCAGTACAGGTACGTCTATGTCTAATCTTTTACTTTCTTTTTCTTATATCAGGTGCATTGTGTAGAATTTAAGAATAGTATTCAACAGTAATGAATGATGGTAATTCAATTACTGGGTTACTTTCAACATTAGTGATCTCGTCATCATTACTTTCATCATCAGTAGTCATTTCATCATCAGAATCATCACAAGTAGGAACAATTTCAGAGCAACCTAAATCAATTTGTTCTTCCTCTATTTTTGTACAGCTGGTAACACAAAATGAGCCAGCACTTCATGATAGTATCAATAGATGACATGTTTGAATATAGTCCTGTGCAGTGTAGCATCCAAGCATGTACATGAGTACATGTGAGTGCTTATGTCTCATGATGAACAGCGTAGTTTGCAAGAGCATTGATCTGGCTTCTCCATAACATTGATTGTACCATCCTTTTTTTAGTGACTTCCCAAACACTTTCCCTTACTTGATGCATTGTGTATTACTCTTGATTGTCACTAGCAATTTTATGTCGTTTATTTATTTTGGAAATTTCATGTGTATTCTTTCCTAGTTCTACTTTCTTAAAATGTTCATACAATAGAATACGAGCTATTTGAAGAAGAATGTAAAGCAAGTTAACGACACGACAATTCTGCTTATTTTTGAGGTCAACTACTTTTGAAGTACAATAAAGTTGGTGTTTGCAATTGTTCCTACACAACAGCAACTAGCCCATTGATTTGCAACTGTAACATAGTTTGTATTGAAGGACTTGTAGAATTCTTTGTCATTCCTCATGTAAGAATGACATCAATTGCTGTACTCTTAAAATAAATTCTCTCTCTCCTCTCATGTAGGACTCAAAGCTGATGATAAATTTTAACTCTAACTTCCTTATCAGATGCATGGTCCTTTATAACTTTGCACGCTGCACAATTGGCATGCCATATACAAAGAAGCCTCTTTGTATCTCCTCTTGTAAAAAATTTCACCAAGCCTAGATATACTGGCCAGCACAATGAGACACAAAATACTCAGGCTTCATTTCTCCAACATTAGCATTTTGTGTTGTGCCATTAGTGGCATCCATTAACAGTGGCTTATTGCCATACTCCTTCATGACATCTTTTTCAAACAATATTGTACAGCAATTAAAAAGTTATCATTCCCTAAATTATTAATATGTGCAGATTGTGGCATGACAAGTGGTTTGAAAACATAACACTGGTTTATTTGGTTCAGTATGTAATCCTGCCACTCATGGACAAACACTAACAAGATTATTACAATCCTCCATTATACATTTGATGCTGAGCCATTTCCTAGTTTACAATGTATCTTGTCGCGACAGTTTTTTATTCCATTATTACATTAATGAGGCATACTAATTCTGATGCTATCAAGTGAAACATTTATTGAGACAGCTTTGCAGCGATATTAATCCTTAATTTTGAAGAAATAGGTAAATGTGCCCACACTAGCAAATGACAAGTGTGCGTAGAGCAATATTCAACTATAACAGAGCCAGTTAATGTATCTGTCATTAACTTTATATTTCCTATACAAGGTGGATCAATTTTAAATGAGCTTTGATTCTTCATGTCACTCTTACCATCTCCTCTTCAATGAATCTTGCCCGATCGATTACAACAAAGATACTTGTAGAGTTGGTTTCAGTTGAGTTTGACAGGATGTTTTCATCATCAAAAAGTTATGTTTCGCCTTGCTAATAAAATGGCTAAAACTGCAATGTGCTCTCGTTTTTGTCCTCTATCTCCTTGAGTTTCTTGTTTTGGGTGCTATTTCCTCTACATCTTACCTGCAGGATTCTTGTACATGTTGTCACTTCAATAGAGGCAAGAAATGCAAGATTACAAGCGATTTTTTGGAGCGGTAAGTAGTCAACAGCAGTTATCAAGGATTGGAGAGGTACAGCAGACTAGGTAAGGCTTCTTTCTGGAGTGCAAGACCTTCTGGTGAAAGATCTCTTAGTCTGATGCGTCTTTGTGTTATTTTTAAACAAATGAAACTTGATTTGTTGACAATTGTAATGAGATGCAAATGATATTGATAAGCATAATATACAATGCAACATCATGGCAGCTTCTTTGATGAAGACTGGAAGAACCTGTAGAAAATCTTCCAGAATAATCAGAGACTTAAAAATCAATCTAGATTGGCGGAAGAACCCGTTAGGCAACTATACCAAGTTTTAAGTTGCTATCATTAATAACAAAAAGTTATATGAATGTTTCACCTGTCAAACTCAACTAAAACCCAATAAACAATATCTTACCATACTTCCAATAAGAAGAGTGTTGTACGTGGGAAGAGTTAATTTTTTTGGTGCTTGCAATTTTCAATATAAAAACTGATCCTTCCTAGCAAAATTGTGGATAGTAATTTGAAATTTTCAATAAAATTGATATAATGATACTACTAGTATTAATACGCATAAAAATTACCACTGTAATGAGACTTTACTATAATAATAATGTTTATAATAATATTAATAGCCAAAACAACATTAATCCTAATAACAGCAACAAATATTATCCATAATAATTAATATTAACAATCTTACACTTACAATATTGATAATAATAAATAATTTTCTTAACTTACCGAATTTCGCACAAATGACATTCAAGATGTCTGATAGTGACATCTTTCTTGGGGTGGTTTTTTTATGTGCTGTGATAGCACGCTACAAGTGAAGAAAATTCATCATTATTATCAAAGAAAAAAGATTTGGTCATGAAGCACAAGTGACAATAGAGGTACCAAGTGAAGAAAACAGTAAAAGGTGAAGAAGTACAAGAATAATGGTGAGAAATGAAGTGCAGTGACCTCGGCTGTGACCACATTACAGCACACGTGTTGACAGCATTGAGTTTTGAGTGAAGTAGTAGGCATAGTTAAAACCAGCGAAGACTGAGATTTCCAAGAAGGCAACAGACAGTGCCTGATAGCTTGTTGCTATGTCTGGTTGCCTAGTGAAGCTGCTGGACACTTAAATGCAAATAATCCCAGCTAGGGCTGAGTCTAATGTGCTTATACCTCATTCTAATCATTCTATAGCGCATTTTTTAACTTGCATAGAGACCCATTATTCTCACATGGATAAATTTATATCAAAACATTAGATTGTATTGCTCTGAACAGTGAGTATAGTTTTAAACAGTGAGTATATAACAATAGAATGATTATCTGTTGTTAAATTGCAACATGATTGATGCTTCCTATTTTCTTGAAAGGATAGATCCTGGTGGTCTCCAAATGATGCATTTAACCTCGAAAATGCTCTCCCAGCTGCTGCCAATGATGGTTGGATTAATAGTACTTTACTTGCAGCTGTTGAGCTGTTGACCTGTTTGGTAGTGCTTGAGCATTTCTTTTCTACCATTAGAAGTTTTTATCATCATCTGCAGCTTCAGACAGATATGACTTTAAGAGGGTTTCATTCTATTTCATCTTAAAACGTAATACTGAAAAACAAATTGGCAAAAGATTAAACTAATTTTGTGAACTTTATGACATGAGAAAACCTACAACTTTAACTATGACCACAGAGGTATTTAGACTAAAATTTAGCTAATCTTCAAAGTAGTTCAGTCTACCCTCAACACAACTACTAGTGTAAGCTACACTCTTGTCATATTCAGGAGTTGAAGGGAGTTGTCTACTCAATGACTGGAACATAATTAAGAATGTTGTCTAATGCTATTGACGACAGAACCATTTCATAACATTCCAATGCCAATGGGCTGTCAACTTCTAAACGTGGCAAACCTTGACAAGAGGCTCTCCCCAGTCAATAGTAGCTGCTATTTCATTACGTAGCTTTCCTGTTGTTTGTAGATCAATGAAAAGAGCTAACAGCTTTGACCTTAGGTATCTTGTTTCTCCTGAAGGAAAGGATAAATGTTGCCGAAGTAGATCATCACTTGTTTGCTAACTTCCACTTCCTTTACCACCTTGTGGGACTGTAGCTTGTCATTGTGCAGCCTGTCTTCAATTTCCAAAGGAGTCGTGTCTTTGGACTGTGACTAAAAAGACTGACTTAAGCATTTTAGAATGCTGATAATGTGGGTAAGTGAAAGTGACCACAAACATGATCAATTATTTGGGAAAAACATCCTACATCAACAATTAATG
>NW_003546896.1:31866-34053 GCF_000090795.2 Amphimedon queenslandica
ATTCCGAAATGTTTCTATTTGCTGACAATGTTCTACTTCTTCATCCCTTCACAAATCCTTCAACTTACTGGACTTCCCTGCAAACTGAAATTGACTTTATTTGTACATGGAAGCACAAAAACTCACTTTCTCTAACATGTATCGCTCAAATATAGGAAAAGTAATGTTGAATTGTTTGATGTTAACTTGTTATCATGGTTATTCTTGTTATACTGAAGTTGGTACATGTACTACTAAGGCACATAAGTTTATAGGTTTCATTAACCGGTTAGCATAGTTATTGTCATGACTACTAAAGCATAAAAATCTAGCATATAATATCTATGTTCTGTTAACAGGTTATCATGGTTATTATCATTACTACTAAAGCATATAAATGCGGCATATAAAATCTAGTTTCTGTTAACCCTTTTACGGTCAGTAACACATTAATGCGTCTGGGGATGGGTCTTTGAAAGTGTCAGTAACGCATTTATGTGTTGAGATGCATACTGCAGCTTAAAACTCATTATAAAATTGGCTGCTGCACAAAGTATAGGTAATGTAGGCTATATCAAACCTTTTCTTCTCTGTTTCAAAGTTAGAAGCTGGTAGTTTGTTTTGTTAAGTTACAGACAAAGAAACGATTGTCACCCATATTGACTGCAATTAAGGCCTGCTATCTCACTAACACTTGATGCGCTCAAAAAATAACGAACAGATTCTTGCTCCATGATGTCTGAGGACTATTATACATAGCTATAAGGTTGATGAAGCGCCTAGCAAAACAAGAAACTCTTCATTCTTTCTTCTCCTGTACAAACCAATAATGAAATAGAGTGGGCGTGGTCTTAAAGGAAGTCAAACGAGAAGCGCATTATGGCACACCAGGTGTTTCAAAAAGTTGTGTAACTCACAACGTTGTATAAAGCTAGTATGGGTGTGTTTATGAGGCGTGACCATCTAAGAATGGCTGTGTGGGGCTGAGATACATTCTAAGAGGAAATTTAAGATTTTTGTAGTAGAGCAGACTCAAAAATTGAAACTTCATCCTCTGCTTACACCCACTATGTTATGGAAAGGCTAGAAATTTGTGTTTAAGCCGTTTCACTGTACTTCCTACACTTGAATGAGGTAAACATGAGTAAAGAGTCTCTGGAGATCAAGCAGGAGATAATGGAGGTTAGAACAGCTGTACATGACATAAAGGATAGTTGTTTTTTACTTTATGAAGTGTGGCAAGGTAGAATGGATGAAGTATAGCAGTTTGTTTCCATGTCGACTGGTTACCAACCACCAACAATTAATCGGGAAGGTGGAGGACGTCCTTAGTTACTAATATCAAAAGAAAAGTTAAAGTACCTACAATGTTTAAACTTTTCTTGGACTCATATTGCTGAACTATTTGGTGTTTCTCGGGAAACAATTTACCATCCAAGAAGAGAATTGGGTATGCTAGACAATAATAGAATTGAGAGGAGTATAAGTAATGCAGAACTTCGATCACTGCTCCAACAGCTACGTCGAGATATGCCAACAAAAGGGGAGACATTAGTTATGGGTCACTTACTGTCCTTGGGATTTGCTGTTACAAGAAAATGAGTTCGCATGCTATTCACACTACTGATCTCTTAAACACATTGTTCAGATGGACTGGAATTCTTACTCCTAGACGCCCATATTCAGCACCTTCTCTGAATTCACTGTGGCATATAGGTACGTAACATGCATATTTTGGAAGTCAGATTTTAATGCTAAGTGTTGTGCAATTATATGTAAATTTTCTACTCCACACTAAAATTGCTATTTTAATTTTTTATTATTCTACATATAGATGGTCACCATAATCTGGTTAGATGGGGAATTGTGGCTATTGTTGGATATGCAGACTTGTAGTTTATCTTCAATCTAAATACAAGGTACGGACAGTGTATGATCTCTTTCTCACAGCAGCTTGACAGTATGGACTACATTTTAGAGTGCAATCTGATCATGGTCGTGACAATTATCTTGTTGCTGTTCATATGTTGGAAACAAGGAGATATGATCCAGGAAGCATGATAACAGGTAGCTCTGTTCATAGTCAAAGGATTGAGCGCCTCTGGTGTGATATGCATTGCTGTGTGACATCTACATATTACAAATTATTTTACTAGCTTGAACACCATGGATACCTCATTCCAGACAACTCATTTCACCGACTTGCTT
>NW_003546896.1:36465-43764 GCF_000090795.2 Amphimedon queenslandica
TGTAGTTATATAAATTTCCTTATTAACATTCTCCTTTATATATAGAGAACCTTGCCTGTTTGTAATACTTTCTCAATATGGTTCTTGCTGAAGCAAGACTACTAAACAACCCCTAACAATATCTGAGTGGTGAGATGATGAGGTTTAAATGTAGAGAATATGCTAGCTTGGATTTCTCGAAGAGACATTGTCCTTTTGATTTCAATAGATTCAGTTTGTTGATCATTATTTAATTTGAATCTCTTTTTTCCTCTCGGTAGAATTTAAGGTGAGCTTTTTGGTATGAGAATGACAATGATGATAATGGTCTTAACTCGACTAACGGATCAAATACATGTGATTTAGGGAGAGAAACTGGCTTTAATGATGGAAACATTTTAGATAATGCCTTCGTACAAGTAGCACTAGGCTTTGATAACTTCTTCACTGAACTCAGTGCCTTTGATGTTGCACAGTTGGACTAGATAAAAAATAACTATAACCAGACATGACTTTCAATTACTTACCACATAGCTGTTTTATTTCACGTGAAATTATTTTTGTTGCAGGCACAAATGTGAAATCTACTAAAATTAATTCAACTAAATTATTACCAAAGTATGAAATAGATATTTACAAAATTTTGTAATCCAAAAATTAAAAATATTTCAACAATGAAAATTTGAAGTCATGAAACAAACCAGCTATACACGGTAAAATATGAGCCACTACATGTCATGCTGACCCAAAAATACCAAAACCAAAGATTATATATGAACCTACCCAAAATACTTCTGTTTAGTCCCAGCTCACCTTTTCTTTCAAGTAAGTGATTGGTTGAGTTAAAATAACTTTTAAGACACATTTATTAGGTACACTTTCAGGAGTGACTTCCCACTCCGATCTTTTTTTAACTGCAGAGTGAGAACCTTGGAGCCTACTCCTGCCGGCAACACATCTTTATTAATACGAACCACTTCTTCCAATAAATCATTGCCTTCCTCAAATGATACTTCCCTCTTCCTCTCTCCTTGGCAAACCAGTACTGTCTTTTTCAGGGGCAGAATACGACCTTCACTACTTCTGTTACAAGTACGTGCTGCTGCTAACAATTGCGCATGTGCAAATTAACCAAGCCACACCTCTTTGTTACAGGCCGCCGTGTTATTTTCACATAACGTGGCATATTTGTGATGATTTTTGAAACACTTGGTGTTCCATACGCATTCTCCCCTTTTTCTTTGGTTACCTCTTAGAGAACAAGCTTACAACCCATAGGAAAACTGAAGTGGAACCTGAAAAAGACATTTATGAAATCAAAATGGTATTTTTGTGTTTTAAAGCCTTCCTGTGGCACTTCTCGGCTACTACATGTACTAGTTTATCATTACACAGATGGACAGCGATATAAAAGCACTATAGAAGTTTCTATTCATAAAAGTAATTGTTACAACAATAAATATCACTGTCAGAGATTTGCATTTAAAAATGAGGAAGTTTTTTCAAATTTCCATACAAATTAATGCAGAACAGAGGTGGGCGTGGTCCCGAAGCTGTGCTAGTAGCGGCTAGTCTCACGAGGCCAGACTCAATTTTTAGAATACAGTCTGCTTTCATGCCTAACATCAACTCGTACTTGTCTAGCGGAATTGGGTCGACCTAATCAGATTACTGTTACTATGGTTACATTAAAATCCGCCCACGCACGGCAAGTGCACTGTCAAGAATGGAACTGAGTGAGCTATTATACTTTCTTTCTATGACTACAACTGCCAAATGGATTGCTTTTATCTGCTCTGATGGTGAAACAATTAGGCAAGTAAAGAAATGCTTCAAGAAATAATGTGCTTGGATCCGAGATGAATTCAGCACCATGTTTGCTTTATTTAGTACTACCGAAAAAAGCCAAAAATGAGAAGTACTTGACTACTTTATTTTTCTTGATGTCAGGAAGCAAGTATAAAGTATAAAATAAGTATAGAAGCAAGCATAAAATGAGTATATAACTACTAAAGCGAAAATTTTATGGTGCGTGGGCGTGTTAATAGAGATTAACATTCCTTGCCTACGCAAATCAAAACATTGAAAACATGAGTTGATATTAGGCATGGCACCAGACTCTTATTCGGTAAATTAGATAGAGTCTGGCTAGTGAAACTAAGTGGCAGCTAGTAGGCTCCCTTTCTAGCCTTGTTTCTTGACTTCTGAAAAATGAAAAGCTACAAATATCTCCTAGACATTGTGTACAGAAATGCTCTACTATGTATAGCTCCAGTTACAAATTATTTCTGTTTATTTATGTTTTCAATATGAGTTCTATGATACTTTCCTGCATTTTGACCAAAAGTTAACATGTACTATAAAACTTGGCAATGGTACAGGTTGTACTATAAATCTTGGCAGTGGTACAGGTACTTTAAGTGTCTCTTTGTCCCATAACAAAATAAACTTATTATGTGTTTGTACTATTCTTATAAGAACAACTACACTTGCAACTATATCTCATAGGTTGATTTAATTAATTTTAACCACAACTGTGAAAGGGTTCACTGGTTATTATGGTTACTACAATGTTTGAAATGTCAATATTTTACACAATTATTATTAATTTCAAAATAATGATCCAAATTAATTATTATTGTCAATAATTAGATGACAGTTCCAGTCAAAAAGGGCAATTCCATTTTGGCTTTTTGCATTTTTGTGTTATTAAACACACACATTGGTGGCACAATTGGCCACACCCATCACATTTGAGATGTGGCTTTCCTCTGGCCCCCTTTTTCAGGATGCATAAGGAAGGTGGGCCAAAACAATAGACTTCCTTTTCCTAACTATCTATATAAAAATGACTGTGGGAAAATAATCATCCATTCATAGGCGTAGGCAGGGTGAGGCATGGAGGGGCAATGCCTCACCTGACTCTGTGAGCTCAAATGTTACTTACCAATCAAGCCTCATGCAAGTTCAGGCAGTCAGAGGCACTCCTTTGATTCTTCTACAGCAGTGTAGGCAAAGGAAGTCAACCATCTTGAAATGATGATGTCATTGATTGTTGTTATGCATGATGATCTCATAATGATAGTCTAATTAGTTTTTATAATCACTAATCAGTTAACCACGTTGAGGCACGTAAGATGGCAAGCAAAAGACAAGCTTCAGTGCTTTCATTGTTTCCCTCAGACCCAAAACGGCCTACTAGGCAACTGAACCAGGATCATCATATGAATCTGATAATATTTTGTAAGTACGAGATGATTATCATCTTGTACTGTGCGTGAAAATATGGGTAAATGTCGGCGATAAAAAGGGGTGTGGTCAAAATTGCGGCGCGCTTCGCGCGCCATTTTGCTTCCTTTCCCCTTTGCCTCACCTCTCTTCTTAGGCTGGCTACGCCTATGCATCCATTGGAATCTGTACAGTATAACAAAGTACAGAAACATTTTGTCAGTAGCTCTTCCCTTACCAATTTAGTATTGCTATGGGTCACTTGAGACAAAGACACTGGTGTAGATACATGAGTGACAGCATCAATTAGTATCTGTATTGTATGATAAAGTACATAAAATTAATGTTACACTCGCTTTTGTCACCTCTTCTCTTACCAATTTAGTATTGCTATGAGTCACTTTAGACAAAGACACAGGTGTAGATGCAAGAGTGACAGCATCAACTGGAATGTATATTGTATGATTAAACAAAGTACATAAAGTTAATGTTACACTTGTTTTTGTCCCCTCTTCTCTTACCAATTTTGACCATATGTGACAAAAGGTACGTTATGGCTGGTAGGAAAATTGGTCTTAAAGCTTTAAAAATCCAACTTCCTGAGTTCCATTTATTATGGAATTACTCCAGTGGATGCAAAAAGTTACTACGTTACTTTTAGAAACAATGGTTGTCAAACAGAGCACACAGTTTGATATTTTTTCATGAATTACAAAATCCACCATAAGGTACCATTTAGTATTACTATGTGTCGCTTGAGACTAAGACACTGGTGTTGATACATGAGTGACAGCATCAATTGGATCCTGCATTGCATGATAAAGTATATAAATTTTACAATGCCCTTTTAAAATGATTTTTAAGATGCACAATTCAATATTCAAATCTTACTATTTTGTCATCCGCTTGAGATTTAGTGCACACTAAACATAGGCATAATCTTATTATACACATTGCACAATATGGCACTCACTTTGATCCAATATTTTAAGTGTCATCACTAATTTTTATACGTGGTATAAATGCTACTGATCTTCTGTTTATACCATTATTTTTTGTTTATAAGCGGTTTCTTTAGAAGTAAATAGCCCGGATTGATTTATTGATTATCCAAATTTCTGTATGGCATCTTTAACACCTCTCTCCATTTTGGGAGACAAGAAAGACAACATGTAACCTCTCACCATCACCATATGTGACCCAATATGAGAAAACCAGGCTATCTGCGGGAATTATCAATTTGAGATATGGCTTCTTAAAGTTGTGACAGCGGTACCTTATCAAAACTGAGATTATACCAAAAATATATTGTATAAAGAATTTCCTTTCATTTGATACCAAGTTTGCCCTAAAATAACTTGAAAGAGGTCATTTACAGACCTTTCTTTTTGTTGTGTACCATGTAAATAATGCACGATATAATGATAAAAATGGCTGCAACTCAATTTCATTTGTTTAGACTTCTTGTTGCATAAATAAGCATAACTCAGCACTAGATGTGTCAAATGACATGGAAGAAGGACCAAAAGATAGGAAAAACTTTGCTTAAGTAAGAAAACCATAAATCTCAATTTTCAATTTTGGAGCATATAGCCTGGTTTTCTCATATCGGGTCACATATATATACCAACAGAAGGACCTTTCTTTGTCTTGACACAAGCTCTTACCATTTGTAATATCTATGACAGTGAAATGTTTAAATAAAGGATTGTTAAATGAGCATGAGCAGTATAAAAGGGGGTGGTCTGCCCAAAAATGGAAGCCAATATTCAAAATGGCAATTACACATGATAAAGATCTTGATAACATCAGTTGATTTACATAGTAACAGTAAAAGGAAGAGGCTACAATTGCCTAGCCTCTTATTTTCCACATGTTTCTTGTTCTTCTGACTAAATCTCGGTTAAGTTGTTTATAGCGAGTCCTAGTGAAACATGCCGAGCTTCGGGACGATCAAAGACTCAATCAGGATGACTTTTAACATGGATTTTGAGTCTGCCGCAGAGAAAGGTGCCTTTAGTTATCATTTAGAAGATTTTCAATCCTTGCTATCTAAGAACAAGCTAGATAGCTTTGGTCTGTTGACAGCCATGTTTAATTTTATAGTTTTAGTTAAAGCTGCATGATGCATGGCTCTTTTGAGTCTTCTGCTGGTATAGGGAATTAGTAAAACTATCTGTACTCTTCTAAGAGTCATTTTTAGATCTTGTGGATGTCTGTGGTGCTTGCATTCTGTGATTCTTCACTGCTCATTTTTAATTACATTGTAAAGCCACCTGCCATTTTTAATTGACTGGGCAGCCCACCCCCCTTTTATACCCGTGCTCATGCTCGGTGCTGAAGCAATCATCACATAAGGTGGAGCAGTGGTTATATTCTGCACAGGCTCGTTTAATATTGACTATAATAGCTATTTCATGTGTCTGTAGTGTGTGAAGAATCTTGCAAAGCTCCTTTAAAAAATCTGACAGTATACTCCCATTCATTGTCTGCAGTTTTTGAATAGTCGGTGCCCATGTCTCAATAAAAAACTCTTTATGTCTTTTTACTCAATGACATCAGAGGGCTACATATCACAGCTATTATACATAAAATAGATACAAAATGCATTATTTATCATACCAGTTTTGATGCAGTAAAAGTAGAGAGTGACACTTTTGAACACGAAAGTGTACACTGTCCAGTTTTTCACAAAGAAAGGGGAGAATGACACCATGCATATGCTCTGTCACTTCTTCACAGAGTAGCTGTGATTAAAGTTGAGCAACACGTGTAACTGCTGCTTTCTTTCTCATTTCTTTCAATAATGCTCCATATTTTAACTGCTCACATGGTGGTAAAGTTTGATGTGGTGGGAAAAAGGAAACATGGACTATCCTTTGTGAATTCCTATATAAATATATCTTGTTAAATATTTTGTGTCACATAAAGAATTTTAACCTCTCACTATCACAAAAGGGTGAATTGGCAGTAATTATTATAGTGGTACGTTGCTTTAAAAGACCACTGCTGGCAGTGTTATGGCCAAACCCATTATAAAATTGCACAGCAACAGCTTCAATATTCTTGGCACTGCAAATGTCATCAATTCCTATATAAAGTATTGTGAGTCATTTTTTAAGCACATTAAATTCACTATTACACCAATTGGAATTACAGTGTTAGAAGCTTGCCTGACAAGGGTAGGAGTATCTAGACCAACTTTATTCAGGTCATGAGCGCCAAAGACACTCAGGGCATTTCTCATAGATGTTGATTGCCCTACATGTATTATATACAATCAGAGATAATGAATATGTTAGCTGCTACATTGATTGTATGTAAGGATGACATGCTCTACTTTCATGCATACAAATATGACAATACCTGTTCCAGAACTGGTACTATAGCACAGAATACATGAGCACTCATCTTGGATATCCATGAGAGACTCATAATGAAATACTATTACAGCACCGACTAGTATTATAAATGAGCTAATGAAATTATTGCATAAGCATAATTTTGCTGCTTTTAACATTTCAGTCAGTGGTACAAGTTGAAGTGGTAAGTGGATTGGTAAGGGTACAGTATTTTCATAACTCATAATTTAATTGCCAATAAGTACGTTTATGTCATATATATACCATGGCTACGAGGTGTATATAAGCAACATGAGACCCCAATCCCGAGATATTAGCCCGAGGCGAAGCCGAGGGCTGATATTGAGAGGCGAGGGTCTCATATTGGTGATATACACCGAGAAGCTATGGTATATATTGTATATTCTTTAGTTGCTGTCACATCTCTAATCTCTTAGTCATCCAGTGTCACTATAAAAATCATAGCCACCATTTTGCGCATGCACACTGCTAGACTGAGAGAACATAGTATAATTTGGTCTGAGAAGAAGATGGCACAAGCTTTATGGGTGAAAGATCCAACTGAATCTAGTCCTGCCACTCCTTTTCCACGAAGTGAAGGCCTTGGTTTAGCAAAGCGGTATTTGGTTATCCAAAGCGGNCACTAAAAACGGGTGTAGATCATAGTGATGACGACGCTACCCGCTCAGAACCACTTCCTCAAAAGCAGTTACAAAAGAGAAATGTAGAT
>NW_003546896.1:44680-48902 GCF_000090795.2 Amphimedon queenslandica
CGTTTCTTTCTTATTCTTTACTTGAGATCGATAAATATAAAGAAAAAATTATCTTCAAGAGTACACTAAGGTCAACTAAGTGGACAATAGATATTATTGAGCAGTGGCTTAGTGCTAGACTGTCTTCAGGTCATCAAGTACCTCTCAACAATTTATTTTCCAGTTCCGATGGTAAAGATGTTTGAGTGGTTGTGTCGTTTCTTCACTGAGGTCTGCATAGCAGATGGCAATCCTTATAGTCCCAGAAATTTATCATCAATACTGGCTGGACTCCAACGTCACATGCAATCTGTTTCATCCCACTCACTTAAACTAAAAGGCACTGAAGGTGACTTTAAGCCATTGCACACCCTTCTAGAGAATATGTACCAGAAGGTTCATGAACAAGGAATCGGTGCTGTGAAAGTTCAAGCAAGGGTCATCACTTTACAAGAGGAGGATATCTTATGAAATACTGGAGCTATTGGGTCAGACACTCCACATAGTCTTCTAAATGCTGTCTTTTATTTAAATGGAATAAACTTTACTTTGCGAGGAGGCTCAGAACACAGAAATTTATGATTATCTCAATTAAAGTTTGGTACTGATGACCAGGTTGAGTATGTGGAGTACACTGAGTTTAGTTCTAAGAACCACCCAGGGGGTAAGAAACAGCTAAACCTGACCAACAAAACTGTGCGTTACTATGCTCAACCAGCACTTGGGAGTAAGTGTCATGTCTGTTACTTTGTCTATATAATTCCAAACTTCCACTAGCTGCTATCGAGCCTGACAATTTCTACTGTAAACCTCTCCAAAAGTTTGAAATGGAGAAGCCTTGGTTTAGTGTAGTCCCTGTAGGGCATAATACATTAGACCGAAAAATTGAAGGATATCTTTATTTTTGCAAATTTGGAAAATGATGGTATATTGAATCATTCATTGTGTGCCGCTTCAATATCTCGTATGCATCGTGCCAAAGTTCCTGAATAGGTCATAATGTAGAGGTCAGGCCGTCTCTCAAAAGAAGCTATAACAGACTGTGGTTTTTGCAGCCAGGTGAATATGGCTAATAACATTTCCAGCGGTGCCTTTGATGTGGCAGTAACTATAGTATATATGGTTATACTGAATAAAATTAATTAATAATTTTACCTACCGCAATTTTCCTCTTACTCTGGTATAAGTCACCCGTTTCCTTCCAGCTGCAGGTTTGAGTTTAAAACCCAAGCAGAGGAGATTAGTTGCTTGCCAATGCACAGTACTAATGTTTTAATACAGTACTCTTCACTTTGGGTGTATTCTTTATTCTTCCTTAAAATTTATAAGCCCCAAAGTGTTTCATTGACATGTGCAAACTGAATATGTGGACGAGATGCAGCTCAAACAAAAGACCAAATAGTTTGTGCTTCATCTGTGCTTACAAAAAAATTTCTATTGGAAAATGAAAATATTCACAGTGAATCCTATAACTTAGTGCTAACTATACAATACATGACTATCACTTCTGGTAACAATTTATTGATGTATCCAATAAATTCACACTGATGAAAGAGCTTCTCCCGACTAGATGCATGCTCCCAATATCATGTCAGTTGCTTCAGTTCCCTGCATGACATGAGTTCTATGTCATTGTATGTACATATATACAATAATTGTAATATATAGCAGTTATTATAATGTATAAATTTAAGATGCAATAGCCGAAGGAATTACCAATTTGTCAGTGGTCTTCACTGTCTACACAAAACCAAATAGTGGAGGCATCCCCTCTGGTGATTTGACAGAATACTTCACCTCAAAAGTGAAATTTGTGAAGCTCACAAACTCGTCATGCTGACCACTACCACCAGCATTAGATCTATTAACAAGTCCAATTTCTCCATTCCTTGAAGCCAGAACTTGAATGTGAACAAATTGTCTCCTAGAAAGAGGTGATTCTTCTGCTGTAGTACAACCAGCCATCATGCGCCTCGTCTCCTTTTTCTTTATTTATGTTGCATATAGATCATGCATGACACACGAATGCCACACCCTCCTGCTCCTAAAATAAATTATGGCTACTCAAGAATCAACGACGAAACCTGGATTCAAGACAGTTAAAAAGAGGAAAGAAAAAAAAGATTACTGTTTTAATGGACGACCTATTTAACGATAGTAGGTGTACTTCTGCTGCTGGTGCTGAAACACAGCCTGATGATGATCCTGATGTTACCGTTGAACAAGTGCAATCTGTAGACGTGGCCATGACCCTCTCAGTAGAAGATCCACAACACGTTGTTCAAGCTAAGTCAGGTGATATTAGTTATAACCTGAAGATCAGTATGTGTTGCAAGATCTTTCTCACTCAATTACTAAATTACATCCCAGAAAATTTAGCCTTTGTTTGGAATATATCGCCATGATACTGAATTTTCTGGAGCCATTACAACAAAGTGTCAAAATTGGAATGCTTCATTACAACATAAAATTTTTTAAGAGACTCATGCATTAAATGATATTTTAGGATCACCTTCTCTTGATCTACTTTGGAAAGCTTCGTTACATTATGGTATACCACTGACACTGTTTCTGTCACCTCCTGTCTCATCATGCAATAAGTATCATTGCCGGCTATCAACAAATAAACCCACAACAGTTCTTTCTTATACTAATAGTGGTCCACTAATAGCTTCAAAAATATGTCTGCAATGTCATAAATGTGGAAAAAATTATAGGTAAAATACTATAGTTCCATGCACAACAGCTTAGTATACCTTTGTATAGGTATGATCAATACGTGTCTGAAATACCTGGAGTATTTCTATTATTCAGAGCATATCAGACCGTATGTAACATCAAGTCAAATGTGTGTTGTCAAGAGATCATGCTATAAACAATGGTGTGCATATGGGTAATTATTAAATCATTGTGCATGTTTTTTAACGACCTGGGGCGTAGCCCCCAGGTCGTTCCTATAATTGATTTCACCGTCGCGCTATCTATATGTATATATATATATGTATGTCCACACTAACATTTCTTCTATACACGTTGTATTGGAGAAATAACAAGCCTTAGCAACCACCCACCCACGCTCCTTTACGTGAGTGGGTGTGGCCATGGCAAACAAAATGGCGGCTTACACATAGGACAAAGTTCAGAGCTTTCTAACAACAAGAGAACATAGATATACTGTCTAAAGCCTTCTCTAGAAGCATTAAAAGGTAGAGAGAACCTCTATAAGTCTTAATAATGACCAAGTTGTACTTGCAAGGTGGTGAAATCAATAACAGGAATATTTTTTACCCTGTTACGCTTGTTTAATTATGGACTATTGTCTCAATCTACGCACTATGCTTGGGCAAGCTTCAATGCTATTGCTGAATTATACAATGAAGCACATTTGACATGCAAAAATTCCTTGTACCTGCAGGACTACTAAGCCACTTTTCCAATGATACAAACATCAAATGAAGGTATGTGCCATATTAGTATAGTCCATAATATATAAAATTTACAAATTAGATTTATGTTAGTATTGTCATTAGTATGAATTTTAATTTTGAAAGGATTAGTGTGCACTATTAGACTGATACTAATTTGTTTTGATACCTAACATGATAATTCTAAATGATTGAAAAGTAAAGAATGAATCACCTTGTATAGCATGAGGATAAATCAGAATATTGGACATAGTGCGCAAAAAATGGTGCAATGCCAGAGCATCACACATGTCAAGTGTCAGACTACTATGACATATATGAGATATGCCAGCTGGTATGTTGCATTCTTTGCATGCACTATGCAACTCGCTATTAAGTACTGTTTTCAGCAAGCAAGAAACATAAACAAAGTTTTCAGTAAACTTTTAACAATCATTTCTTATTTAAAAAGAAACATGCTTCAGAAGTATTGGAGTCTGAGAAGTCATTAAGAAAGCCAACGCTACACGAAATGGAATATGATCCATTTAGTATTAACTTTTTAATGTGAAAATAAATTATTTTGCAAAAAAATAAATTTCTAGTGGTATGCATATTACTCAAGATCTTATCTTGAGAGACTTGAAACTGCCTAGCAGCTTTTGTAGGATGTTCCTCCTTCGATGGAAGAAGCATTAAGCATATAAAGCAGCATAAATCAATGCAGCATCAATTAAAGCCACACTGCTTTTTTTAAATACACAGATTTGGCGAAGCGAAAGAGAGTTTCATGATGTTAAGCAGCACCTAATAGGCAGTATATAAAATAATGGAGCAGC
>NW_003546897.1:0-2941 GCF_000090795.2 Amphimedon queenslandica
TTTTTCATCATTCTTATGTCAAGCAAAATTGTCTTTTACAAAACATGTCCTATAAGCAAATTGGGAACATAAGACACTTTCACACATTTTTATTCTTCTTATCCGACATTGAAATGCATCTCAAAGGTAATTAATTACAATAAACCAAATTGCGTAAGTTTGATATTACACAAGACTGAACTGCTATGCGGGCCCCTGGAAAACAAAAAGAAAAGTGGAAATGAATAATGATCAACAGTAAAAATAATAGTAATAAATATAAATAAATAAAAATAAATCAACAATCAAGGAAAATGAGAATTAAGATAACAATGACAGCAAATAAAATCAGAAATAAAAATGAAAGAGTTAACTTGAAGTGGACTTAGAAGACAGATGGGAGTAGAGCGCCGCATGTCCAGCTATTGCAATGGGACTTCCGGTCGCATTGATTTAATGATATTCATTGGAATTACCATAGCAACGGCAGCTCAGCAATGGTGGATTGATAGGACGCTTCCCTACAAAGCCTGCTAACGTCTTTCTGGTTCATGGATGGGACCTCACTAGATACTTGGAACTTCTTGAATGCTACTTAATGCAATTGGTTATGGTAGTTTTTTCATATTCTATTGTTAAAGTGGCAGGCGTGGCGCAAGAAGACTCATCCACTAACAAAAGGCCTTCTTGTTATTACTTTAAAAGGATCTAGAGACATGATTTGCTTGTATAGCTGTTAAGCACTCTTAGTTTTATTTTATTATTCCCGTGAGAAGAGAAAAGCACTTGTTCACTCTTGTTGCTGCACCCGTTATCACTGAGACGACTAAAATTATTTCACCTTTAGAAGACTAAAGTACCGAACAAAGTTTTGAATTTCTTTATCTTTTTTGCATGATTGGGCAGTAAAAATGTTGTACTTTCACAAAATAAGTGCGCAATTTGTCAAAAATTGTTTGAAATTTAGATATAACCATTCAAAAAGTAAAAAAATTATCATACATACATAAAGGAATGACAAAATGGCGGCACTGACTGCCCTCATCTTTAATCTGCAAATGTTCCACACAAAGTTACTCCAAGTGCTGTCATATTTAGCAGGAACACAGGTATAATTATGGAGAACAGCTACTGAAGTGCGCAAATTGATGAGACTTATTCTGAAGAAAGATATAGCCTATTAAATGGAAATGTCCATTCCTGCCCTGTATAAAGTCAACCAGTAGTATACGGAGATAATTGCTCAGTATACTAATCCGCGACCACTCATTGCTGGACATGGGCCTTGTTCCCAGCATTAGTCAAGGGGGCCCAATTCATGGCTTCCCTAAATTTTAACAATAAAAGAATATAATCATTTAATTGCACAGTTACTCAGTAGTTTGTTCTATGTCCTTACTAGCTCCATATCAGTCCTTATTCCATGAAAATAGATGAAGCCCCAGTCCGGGGCAGCCCGGTTTTACCCCGCCATTTCCCGTGCCCGAGCCCCTCCCGAGCCCGGTTTTACCAACCCCCAAATAGCCACACCTCTGACCTCAAAATTAAAATAGAAAGAGTAGATATTTTTAAAAGTTTTAAGCTAAAAAAATGAATTAAAATTTAATAGTCTATTATTTTTTGAAACTTTCTTAAAAATGAATCAGAAAAAGCTACTAAACTCCACTATTGGTAGTGGTTTGTGTGGCTGTTCTTTTCTGTGTCTATCAATCAATGTCTTCTTTTGATCTTTAAGAGTATCCACCAGGAGAGGAGGGGTAATGATTCCATCACTAATCTCAATATATTCAAGTGATGGATGGATGAAGATAGTTTCATATAAATGTTGTACTAGCTCTATCCAGTTAAGTTGAGACAACTCTTTATTAATAGATCTACACTCTATCCGCAGTAGTCTAATGGTTGTATGTGACTGTAACATGTTAGTAACAGCAGGTAGTACCTGTTCATAAAACAATGGTGTCATTATTTTTTGCTTCTCTTCCCAGCTGCATGACTGATCTAGTCTAAAGTTAAGTTTAAGTTCTGTGCGATTGTTCTTTTGAGAGATGACATTAATAAAAGTTCTTATCTCTTCATTCAGTGGAATGGATACACTCAACTGCTGTAGACTGGTGTTGTGTCTGAGACCAGTTGTTAGGAAGGACCGTAGGAATGAACTGGGAATGTCACTATACCAACTACTAATCTCAAAGTATTTCAGTGTTTGGTTTTGTGTTAGCATGTCTTGTAGACTAGTACCCATACTGCTGGTATATACTCTCTCCTCGTCTATCTCTACACTCAGACCTTTAAGTGTAGTATTGGTTTGTAGAATAGTAAATAGTTCAATAGCACTCTCAGCTGTGTCTAGTGGTAAAGTAAGTGTATGTAGACTGGGATGAGAGAGAAATAGAAAATGTTGTGGGTATGGATCATGTAGTATCAGACAGTATAATCCTTTGATATGAGGAAGGAGTGATGATGCCATCAGTTTACTACTATTCAACCATCCTCCTCCTATCTCTAGAGCAGTCAGTGGTGTGTTCACCTCTACTATGTTCATGCAGTGATGATGGTAGGAGTTCATCAGGTATGTCCAGTGAAAGAGCTTGTAATGTGTCGTTGTCCTTTAGTAACTGCTCTATTACTCCATCAGGTAGAGGAGGAGGAGGAGCACCATATCTATGATTCACATGTATTGTTAATGATGTTATTGTTTTATTTCCTGTTACTCCTCTAATGACACTGATAATGGTACTTGTTATTTCATTCACTCCTTCATACTCAATCTCCATTTCTTGTAGTGTTGAATTCATTTCTATACATTTCTCAAGTTCAGTGCACTTGTCTGTGTAGTATGTATTGTCTACTTTTGGCATCCCAGGTAATACAAAAATATATTTTTACTATAAATATATTTTATATTTTTCAGATATGTTCCACATATATGAAACTTATCAGTATTTGGCAGTATGTAATA
>NW_003546897.1:3488-9419 GCF_000090795.2 Amphimedon queenslandica
TATGGTATTGTACTAGTACGTTCATGATGGCAAAGGTGATGTCCTCTTTTAGTGGTAATAATAAAAATGTCAGTACTACATCATGAAGACCTTGATAGTATCACAGATCAGTATGTGTCACTAATAATCTTAATAGAACTCTTATTAAACTGTCCTGTATTGAATTAATACGCTCTATCAATAATTCTATATAATAATAATAATAATAATACTTTATTAAATAATACACTCCGTTAATTATTAATTGTACCTTTAGGTAGGCAACGCCCACACCTGTTAACGTCTAATATAACCTGATTCTTATCTTTATAATCTAAAAAAAACCTATTAAGAAAAAAATAATTAAAATAATAATAATAAATTACAAGATAATGCTTTATATTTTGTTTAGTACACAGTCAATTAAAAGTGTCCAGTATCATACAGCTGGAAATATTGGCACCAGTTAAATTTAACAATTAATTTTACAAAATTTATTTTTGATATATTAGTGATTTAGTATCATCATGCCATTGAACAAGTAAAGAAATGAAACAAAAATTAATGGAGTGTATTTTATATTGACAGATGCTCATACAACACCCACTCAACCAATATTAATGCACTACCAATATCACCAACTACACTGTATAATATATTATATATGTCACATGAGGCTAGTCCTTACATGATGGTATGTTGTATATGTTGATTCCTAATAGTTTGGTCCATGCTCTCCTCCTCAATTCATTACACAATAGACCTCCTTTAGTAATAGCCTCTCCTCTTAATGATGTAATATCTACTGGATCTGAATTAATGGACTCCATTATAGACTGGAACTTATGAACCTCCCAATCTAATGGAGAGGGAGGGAAGGAGAGTATTGGAGTATATTGAGTATTATTAGGTACAGCTAGAGATGAAGGAGTTATTGACTGATGTTACCTTCAGTAAAGGTAGGAAGATCACTTAGATCAGGTAGAATATCTTTAGCACCTTCTGCTGCCATTTTAAAATTTATAACTAGAATAGCCACACCTCTGACCTCAAAATTAAAATAGAAAGAGTAGATATTTTTAAAAGTTTTAAGCTAAAAAAATGAATTAAAATTTAATAGTCTATTATTTTTTGAAACTTTCTTAAAAATGAATCAGAAAAAGCTACTAAACTCCACTATTGGCAGTGGTTTGTGTGGCTGTTCTTTTCTGTGTCTATCAATCAATGTCTTCTTTTGATCTTTAAGAGTATCCACCAGGAGAGGAGGGGTAATGATTCCATCACTAATCTCAATATATTCAAGTGATGGATGGATGAAGATAGTTTCATATAAATGTTGTACTAGCTCTATCCAGTTAAGTTGAGACAACTCTTTATTAATAGATCTACACTCTATCCACAGTAGTCTACTGAATGGTTGTATGTGATTGTAACATGTTAGTAACAGCAGGTAGTACCTGTTCATAAAACAATGGTGTCATTATTTGTTGCTTCTCTTCCCAGCTGCATGACTGATCTAATCTAAAGTTAACTTTAAGTTCTGTGTGATTGTTCTTTTGAGAGATGACATTAATAAAAGTTCTTATCTCTTCATTCAGTGGAATGGATACACTCAACTGCTGTAGACTGGTGTTGTGTCTGAGACCAGTTGTTAGGAAGGACCGTAGGAATGAACTGGGAATGTCACTATACCAACTACTAATCTCAAAGTATTTCTGATCAGTGTTTGGTTTTGTGTTAGCATGTCTTGTAGACTAGTACCCATACTGCTGGTATATACTCTCTCCTCGTCTATCTCTACACTCAGACCTTTAAGTGTAGTATTGGTTTGTAGAATAGTAAATAGTTCAATAGCACTCTCAGCTGTGTCTAGTGGTAAAGTAAGTGTATGTAGACTGGGATGAGAGAGAAATAGAAAATGTTGTGGGTATGGATCATGTAGTATCAGACAGTATAATCCTTTGATATGAGGAAGGAGTGATGATGCCATCAGTTTACTACTATTCAACCATCCTCCTCCTATCTCTAGAGCAGTCAGTGGTGTGTTCACCTCTACTATGTTCATGCAGTGATGATGGTAGGAGTTCATCAGGTATGTCCAGTGAAAGAGCTTGTAATGTGTCGTTGTCCTTTAGTAACTGCTCTATTACTCCATCAGGTAGAGGAGGAGGAGGAGCACCATATCTATGATTCACATGTATTGTTAATGATGTTATTGTTTTATTTCCTGTTACTCCTCTAATGACACTGATAATGGTACTTGTTATTTCATTCACTCCTTCATACTCAATCTCCATTTCTTGTAGTGTTGAATTCATTTCTATACATTTCTCAAGTTCAGTGCACTTGTCTGTGTAAGTATGTATTGTCTACTTTTGGCATAGTATGACGGTACATTATTAAATGCAGTATTTTCATCTGAGGAAAATTGAGGAACTGTAACAATACAAGACAGGGAACATATTGACCTTCAAGTATTAAACAGTAGCACTCCTGAATATTGTATAGAAGTGATGATTGTAATAATTTGTGTATTAATTCATTAGTGGGTTTATCCAACCATACCTCCAGTCTCTTACACTGGGTTTGTACTGAGTTATTGGTTAGTCCAGCAGTGAAGACTGGTAGTTCCTGGTTTTTTACATTCCACAGGTGCAAGTAATTCCATGTTGTGTTGGAATTGTTTATACAATAACTGAGACACAACCAGTCAAACAATGATAAAGATACTCTATTCAGACACAGTGAGTGGTTGTTAATGGATTGTGCTAATACTTGACATAATGTTGTGTTTTGTGATTCGTACAGGAGTTGAAGAAGAAGAATGGGAACATTTTCAAAATCATCAGAACTGATATGACCAGCTCTATTCTCAGGATTCTGATAGAAGTAGGAGAAATGACAAGTCTCAAATCCAAACAATGGTTTTCTCTTACACTGTAAGTCAAGTTGTTGTATAAAATATTGTTGATAGCTTTCATGTTCAAGGTGAGTTAGACCTGCCACAAACCTCAGACACATTCGAAAGTGATCATCATCAAAGTGATCCTTAAACACTTCCTCTCTCTTCTTCTCATGCTTAGTTATCCACCATGCAGCTAGAAATTCCTGTATACTCAAGTGAAGGAACTGATACTTCTCCTCATCATATTCTGCAAATGTTGTCATCAATCCAAGATAGTCTTCCTTGACTGCCTCACTCAGTGACTGTATTTGATGTGAAGAGAATGTCATTTTTGTATTAGCCAGGTTAGTATAAGCTAATTGACACATCTCTTGTAAAGGTTTAGCTAATTGTGATGGTAATGAAGAAAGACTACCTAAAGTATGTGGATTAATGTCATGTCTTTTAACATGTCTTCTGATAGTTTGTATAAAGTTTTCATACAGTTGAGTGAGGGTTGTTGGTAAGTGTCCTCCTTCCTTACAATAAACTAAAATGACCATGGAACAGACTAGTGGTACATAACACAATGTTTGGACATCATTTCGTACTTTAAGATCATTAATCAGTTTCACTGCTAGTTGTGAGTCCTTACTGCTTTGAGTAGTTGTGAAATGTGATCTGTACTTTGCATTAGTTTTATATTTTATAATTTCATCTTGTTCAGTGTTTTCATGAATGAGTTCTTGTGCTAGTTTTGTATCTTTCTGAAGTGTTTGTATAATTACTGTTGATATTTCTTCCTTAGAAAATCCAATGACCTGAACATGTCTACTGAGAGTATCCATTTTCAAAAGTGAAGAGGAGGCATAGCTACGAGAGGTAACAATTACTGAACATTGGTCTAACTTCTCTTTACAAATGATACTAGTAGCTAATGAAGACTGTCTGAGTTGTTCACTTAGTTCATCCCAACCATCAAAGATTATCAGTAATCCTTCTCCATTCCTCTTTTTAAACCATTCAGCTACCATGAGAATTTCATAACGTTGACACACAAACAGGTCAGCTAGTGTATTAGCAGTAGCTATTTTACTATTCCTTAAAGGACAGTAAAGTATCAAGTCATACTGTTGGTGTACAAGTGGTCCATTGGACCACATATTTAACAGTTTACGACGGAGTGTGGTCTTGCCAATACCAGGAGGACCATCTATTACTACTCTGAGAGACAGAGAACTATCTGTGGGTTTGAGGACATCTTCAACACTTATCTCTTTGTTTTTGTTTAGTTTAACTGTTTTATCAACTTGTCCTCTTAGCATATGCCAAGCTGATACTGCTTGTGTGCTGGAGTCTTGTTTTTCTACTAGTGCTAGTCTTCCAAAGAAATCTTTTCCAATTCTTGGTGGCCAGTCTGTAGCAACAATAGGTTGGTGTTTGTAGTGTTGTCTCATATTGTCAGCATATCCATGAACATCATCAGGTATTGAACTAATGTATGTGACATTATCAGGTATAGACTGACCTAATGTATTGAGATAATAATGACTATATTCATCACTGATAATGTACACACACACACTCACCTAACTGGTGTAATATAGAGGTAGCAATATCTGTTAGTGTACGATGTTGTTGGTTTATTAATACATGACATATATCAATAAGATACTGCTCTGGATTAAGAGAGGATTCCAACTGTTTCTCAATGACATTCATAAGGTTGGCAGCTTTAGTAAAATTATCAACTGCTGGTACAAGCATTTCCTGTTTAGTTTGTTGTGGTATCAGTTCTTTAGCATACAGTGCATATGCTGTTCTTGGAATGTCAATAGAAATACTATCAACAAGTTTATCAGAATGAGTCCTTAATATATCCTTTGGATTACCTGCAGTAGTGTATCAGTTAATGAGTGTTGTATTAAGTGTATGTTTACCTGTTATATGACCAGGATTAGCATTACTGGTACTGACTTCCATATCATCATTAGTACTTCTTCCAGCTGTGGGATCTGTCACTTTGTCATCAATAGTTCTAGCTAGTTCATTCTCTTTACATTGTTTCAAAGCATTAATGACATCTCCCCATGATGCTGTAGGATCAACTTGTAACCATCTCTTATGTAAAGCCATTTTCATGAAGTGAGCATTTCTTTTCTTTTTATCAATTATATTGACATCAGATTGTGTTATTCCAGGAAGACAAAGAGCAAATGGTTTCCAGTCAACAAGTGGTTTAAGACACTTTGCAAATAAGAGACAAGATGGTTGATTATCAATCATAGGACCAGGATTGAGTTCAACATCTCCTGATAAGAGGAGGAGCATACGTAGACAAACAATCAAATAGAGATCATTGTAAATCAGGTTAGAACTGCTGCCTACATGTAAGACTACTGACTGGAGGTAATTCGTATCAGTAATACCAGTAGTACATTGTACTTGGTAGCAGTTACCTAATAATAAAATACCAGTAAATAAACAAGTACAAAGTTGCAATTGTTGTTTACCTGTTAGAGGAATCAAATCAAGATGTGTCTTAATAAAGAGAGAGAGTGAAAGTGGAGGAGGAGTAAAGCAATAAGAGACAGAGCTGCTGGCAGTTTAGATGTCTTCTCTCCTGATGTAGTACTGCCTGACTTGCTGTCTACTCCAGCTTTGAATGAGTGAGAGTGGCGGCCATTAGTTGGTCTACTGGAGGCAGCTTGACAGTAGTTCCACAGTCCAATACTTGCTCTCCATTGAGAGACATCAATCATCTTGTAATTATTAGTAAAGTGTAACTGTACTAGATCCAACGGTCGTAAATTATGTCATAGTTACACAAAGCATAATTTGTCTCGCCACTTTTATTTCAACCGACTACCACGACTATGGAACAAGCTAATAGACCAAGCTGATATACTTGATTGCTCATTGACCTCCGCTAAGAGACGATTAGTTGATCTGATGTGGCAGACCTTCTTAGATAAGTTTGAATCATCACATTTTTGCACATTCCACTTTTTATGTCCATGCAGTAGGTGTATTGAGTCATTCCTGTAATTTTATAATTTTAATTTTAT
>NW_003546897.1:9919-11685 GCF_000090795.2 Amphimedon queenslandica
TTCACTGATAATACTCTAGCCAGTACTGGTGACCCACAATAGAATACTGTCACTGGTCCATATCCACTCTCCTTTAGCTTTTAAAATATCTATTAATAACACATTAACCAACAACTCAATATAATTAATAATACATACACATGTATCAGTCTATTACTTAAAGAGGATATTACAATAGGTCAGTGTAACATCAATTTTTAATCAAATGTGTGGGCGGTTTGACCTTTAGACTCATGCTTTATGCTAGAGTTGAACTAAATTCTATTCCCCAGCATTAACATATAGACCTAGTGTAATATTGTAAACCAATGATTAGACACTAACCACACACTAACTACTCCTATCCTATACATATACATGTACATGTACACCTGCTAATATTGGTGGAATGTAATATACAGGTGTATTTTGTTATTTATTTATAATATTGTTGGTTGTTATATATATATATTGGTACCATTTGGTGGTGTATAGTAGTCATTAAGTATTGTCAGTATAGACCAGTAATACTACACTACCTGACTACCAGTACTATCAGTTATACAGTATCACCATATCTCTCTTCTTTCACCCTCTCCCTCCCTCCCTCTCTCTCCTATATTACCTTATCCCAGTTAGGTCTACCAGTCTGTGTCCTGGTCTTCAGTCCAGTTATAAGATCAATGTTCTTTTCTTTGTGTATCAGATCAAGAGCCATTTGTAGTCCTAATGCTTTAACACCAGTCCTTTGTAAAGCTGATGTGATGTACATGTGCATATCAAGGAACCGATCCATTAGTGTTCCATATTCATTCTGTTCCATTTCCAGTTCATTCAGTAGCTCCATGAACCACTCAAAGTGTCTCTGGTCACGATTGATCCAAATGAAATCAACCTAGCAATGATTCATAATACTTTCTACATAGCATAAGGACATCAATTTGTATCAGAAAATGTAATAAAAATTTGGTATAATTTCAGGGCCATTTTTTGGAAAAAAGCATGGGCTACAGCTAGTACAGGGAAATTTTTGAAAATTAGCTAATTTCTTAAAATGGCTATAACATCACAATGTACATATGCATCAATACAGTCCCTTATGGCAACTGTTGCTATGGTGATGGTTTGTGTAGGTGTTTGTGGGAAACTTGTATGGATTCTGTTTTTGATTTTTTTAGTGTTGTACCATTGAAAATGTATTTTTGACAACACATAATTATACAAACTACACTTTGGTACAAGAAAGTGTCTCTGTTATACAGAGGTGTCCTTTATGTGGACCTTATTTTATACAGTAAGGAATGTAATTGATACACTAGGTGCTGTCCGTTAAATGGAGGTGTACACTATAGAGAGTGTCCATTAAGAGAGACTATACTGTATACATGTACATTAGCACATACCAGTACATGTATATTATATATGTACATGTACATGTATATCAATGTACTTTGAATTCAGTCTTATATTCCCAGTGCTTGCTATCTTGTGTGGTGGTATTTTATTGAACAGTTCAACTGAATTTTGTACTAGTTCATTGACGTCAAATTCCTCAGAAAACTTTCACAAGAAACCGTGAATAGAACTCATCTCACAGTCCTGTTCTAATACTTCAGACCTATGACTGTTAATTAACTATTAATAATAATTAATTTACCAGTCAAAATACAAAAATACAAAATAGTTAAAATTTATTGTAAAGTTATAGGCACATGTAAATGTACATACTGATGCCCTTATGCTGTGTAGAAACTTTAAGCTAATTCTGACTTCAATTTTTCAAGTTA
>NW_003546897.1:12302-18592 GCF_000090795.2 Amphimedon queenslandica
AAGAAATCGCTCAAGAAATCGCCAATATAAAATCCACCCTTTGTTCCAACCACAGTATCTAGTGATGGGCGATTCCGAGTCCAAAGTATTCAATCCTTCAATTCCAAATGGAATCGGACTCGTATCGAAAGAGAAGTAGGAATCACTTGAAACGATTCCGAACCAAGCCACACCTAACCACACCTTTTAATATTAAAAATAGTTAATAAACCAGTAGTTAATATCTTAATTATTCCTTATAATTGATAACACATGACTTTGCGCATGCACAGATGTAATACTCGGAATCAGTATTCGATTCCATTGATTCTAGTCTCAAAAGTATTCAGAATCGGAATCAAATGTAAATTTCTGGATTCGCCCATCACTAATAGTATCACAGGCAAATTTGCCAAATTATAATTAATTAGTGGGTGTGGTTAATTACCTCATTGATTGCAAAGATGGTTCTTGTGAAAGAAGTTACTGAATAACCAAATCCAATGGAACTAAGGAACTTACTTGTCATCAGGATCAGTAGCATTTAACTTCTTTAATATTTCCAACTCAGGCAATACCAATCTTGTGCCTGATAGCACAGAATTGAGGTAATTATGAATGATGTAAGGAGAATAAACACACAGCTTTTCTTATCAAGGCAACTGAACTCAAACTATCGATGAGCTACTGCATATATAAGGTTTCGTCTTTATCTTCTGATTTTTAGACCCACTTCAGTTGAATGACTTGCTTAAAGCACTCGAGAGATTTGGAGTGAAATTGCCTGCTCTTCCCTGGCAGTCACTGGGTGATAGGCTACCTGATAGGAAGAGAATAAGTTCATCAATATGTATCAGGAAATGTAATGAAAAATTAGGGTGATTTCGGAGCCATTCTTAGAAAAAAAACATGGGTTATTAAAACCTTGGGTATTTTTCAGAATTTTAGAATATTATTCTATAAAATGGCTGTAGCTTTAAAAATTGAAGTCAGAACCAGCTCAAACTTTCTACACAACATAAGGATATCAATGTACATGTACTACAATTATTAATTAGTAGGTGTGTCTAGCCACACCCACTCACATCATCTTGTTCCTGATTATCTTAATGGCTACTTCTTGACTTGATCTTGAGGTGTCCCTAGCCCTCACTACATTACTGAACACTCCCTGACCAGTGTACCCATAGACCATGTATAGTCTGTCCAGTTGTTCACCAATACGCACCTCTAGTGGAGAGAAAGAGAAAAATACTATTTTTGAAAATTTTTTGCAAATTTTGCATTTCTATAATTCCATAGAATTAATTTTTTGCAAATACATAGCATCACATGGCAATAGAGATGCAGAACTTTGCAGTAAAAAATTTTTGCAACGGAGCAAAACCGCAAAACTTATGAAAATATTAATTATTCCACCACAAAAATAAATCAGTTACGGTAAATAAAATGATTATACATGTACATGTTAAAATACAGTTGAGACTGCTGTTGAATCGGCTGAAGTTGCTAAATATGCCACTAATCCTCATATATGTACATGTACAGCTATCAATATCAAATAAATAATACATTAATTCACGGTTAATAGGTGGCACATGTGTATGTATATCAAAAATAAATAAATTAATAATAGATTAATAGACTAACTGTAATATCCTTCAGCATCATCCCAGTTATCAGTTAATGATCATTCTCTCCAATACCATCAGCTAACAGTGCCTTACTCGGACTCTGGAGGGATACACATGTACATGTACATAAACCAGAGAGGAGGGAGAGAGAGAGAAAGAGAAAAATGATATGTACATTGTATACATGTACTGTAAATGAGTAAATTCATAAAGAACTAAAAATTGACAGACTTCACACAATTTTTTGCATTTGAGCTCACAAAAATATTACTTATATCTTGCATTTTTTAAAACCACAAAAATCAGCAAGTCAACATAAATTCCCTATTACACAATATTAATGATATTCATTATTTAAGCTCCACCCATACTAATTAATTAACTCACCAGCCATGACTTCTCCTTCCCAGTGATATCCTCTTCACTGAATATATCCAGTACAGCTCCTGTCTTTATGGTACTCAGTCCTGTATTTATCTCTTTGACCTCATCTTCACTCATCAACTGATCATCAGTTCTTAATACTGGAGGAACATCACCTGTGGAGAGCTTCCTCTCAGCCTATTAATAACAATACATAAAGCTACATGTATCGTATAGCAGGAAATTTTGTAGGAAATTAAATTTGGTGAATTGGCATTTTGATAGCAATTCGCAAAAATTAAAACCTGCCATTTTCAGCAATTATGTGGAAGCTCAATGGCGCGTGGCCACAAATTTTCCAAATTAAAATCCACCAATTGCCCAAAATTTAGCAATTCACCAAATTTTACTTCCTCAAAAATTTTTCGCCAAAATTTACTTCCTCCAAAATTTTTCGCCATACGGTATATAGAAACATGTACCACCTATTAACCAAGTATTAATAATAATAATTATTTATTTGATAGTGGTAAGTGATAACTGTACATGTACAATACATGTAAAATGAATTATAATTTTATTGAGGATTAGTGGCATATTTAGCAACTTCTGCCAAAATCAATAGCAAATTCTGCGTCTCCATTGCCATCAGCAGCTTAGAATGGAAATGAATGTAAATAGAACAAAAGTCTGTAATTCTTTCTAGAATGAAAATTATTCTTGACTAAATACAGGTCTAATCAATTTGAAATAAATACAGGTGTACAATTTGAATTGAACAAATTGGAGGTTACAAAACTTTTTAGCAGATCGGTATCATAGAATTTAATCAGTTTTCAATAATCATTAAAATTATAAGAATATTAATCATTTTAATGATCATTATTTCTAATCGTTTTAATAAACAACTAGTCGATTATTAACAGAATCACAAACATACAAGAATCCATCTTTATTAAATGCTAATCCATGAGGACGATAAAACTGATCAATATTACTGCCTAATCTTCCAAACTTCCTAACAAACACACCATCACTAGTGAAGACTGATATACGATTATTGCCCTCTTCACTAACATACACTAGACCAGTAGCTGCAGTGTCTATTGTTATACCTATTGGATATCTAAGCTGTTCAGGACCAGATACTTTAGTACCAAACTGACCCACAAACTTTCCATCTGGAGAGAACTTCTGAATGCAACAATTAATACAATCAGCAACATACACTAATTCTTGACTGTCAATAGCAATGTCACATAGATTCTGAAACTGTCCATTAGCTGATCCTTCACTACCAAATGAATGAGAGAAGGTTAGATCAGGATTCAAGACTTGTGTACGATCATTACCCCAATCAGCAATATAAACCTGTCCTGTTATAGGAGAAATGGCTATACTTTCAGGAGCAATGAATTGTAGTGGTCCACTGCCCTTCTCACCAACTGATGCTATAAGGTATCCATCCATGCTTATCTTCTGGATCCTGTGACTATCAGATACAAGAATGAATTTGTCTGAAGTAATGGCTACACTACAAGGAGAAGAAAACTTGACATTACCACTTCCTCCTTTCCCTCCTAATGACTTCACTTTCTTTCCTTCTCTATCCAGTATTGTTACACAGTTACCAATATGTTCAACTATTATAACATGATTATCATCACTTACAGCAACTCCCCCAGGATAGCTAAGCTTAGTTATAGTATGTACTGGAGTGATGTTATCAAGGTAAGGATTGATAGGGATGACTAGTGAGGTATCCTCAAGGTGTACATCATATACTTGTACTTTTACTGTATGAGTACCACTGGTTGAAGGCTTCCACTGTATCCTATACACTCCAGGATCAGTGCTGGTGGTAGTGACTGTAGTGTCAATGGGTTTATGGCCTTTACCAACTGGTACTAGACTACACCTCAGAGAAGAGAGGGGAACACACAAAACACATGAATCTGGTGCCTCCATTGATAGTGAAAACGAAGCTACTTTGCCAGCAGGAGTAATACGATCAATCTTCTTCACTCTACACTGCTGTAGTGCAGTAGCTCCAGAAATAATATCTCCAATGTGATGCAGTGATTTGATATCTTTACTCAATACAAAGTTACCTTTTTCCTTTGGATGTAACTCCTCCACGTTGATCCCTCCAGTAACTTCACTCATACGCTCCATCATCTGTTTCTTACACCTCAGAACTTGTTGAGGACTGCCTGTTTTCAGACTCTGTTCCACATCATTCTTAACTCTCTCCAGAACACTCAAACTCATTTCTGCTGATTTCATTTGCTCTGACAGCACCTTTAGTTTATCATCAGTGACCCTCTTTACCTGCTCAGTCAGTTTCCTCTCTGACTGACGAAGAACACCAATCATTTCCTCTACCATTTCATGTATTTCTTCTAAGAATCCGTCTCCTCTCTCTCTGATCTCACCCTCTCTCTCTGCTAGAGCAGACAGGACCTTCTTGAGTGCTTCCTTCTTTCCCTCAACTGGTGATAGACATTCTCTTAGCTTTTGACAGTGTTTAGTATAACTGTCAGTGATTAAGTCGTATTCATGATGTTTGTGATTACGAACTTGACAGGTAACACAGATTACTGTATCACATGTTTCACAGAATAGCTCCAAAGGTTTTCCATGATCACTACATGTGGCCTCTTGTGGATTTGGTAAATCTGCTGTCTTCTTTGTTAGACTGTACATCTCTTTGAGGTTGTTGAGGTGGAATGCTACAGGAAAGGCTCCTGCTCCCCCTTTTGGTAACTCTGTACGATGACGACAAGTGGGACAAGAGAGGTAATAGGTCTCATTCTTCTTATCCAGAGGTAATCCCTCCAGACAGTGCTCACAAAATGAATGTAGACAAGGTAAAGTCTTAGGGTTGGTATAGTGGTCAAGACACACAGGACAGGTGAGCTGTTCCTCCAGTTTGAGTCTAAGACCAGAAGATGATTTGGTTGCCATTTCAAGAAAAGAATAAAATTGTGTACGTAAAGCAAGAACAAAAAATGAAGAGGGATAAAGGTAAGCTGAACAGGATGACAGCCCTGATGACCTCTTGTCTCGTGACTACAGGAAGTTATGATAGTACATTCCTTTATTATAACAACCAGTAGTAAATGAATGAAAATGTAAAGCAAAATAGCAACTGAAATTCCTGTATGGTGCAGCAAATAAATAATAAACAGTGCATGCTCAGTAATGGACTGTGCACAAAAATCGCTAAATTAAAAACCACCAATTACAATTTTAAAGCAAAAATTAATTATTAAAATACAAATGAAATGGCAGCTACAGGTACACACACATGTACTCCTGGAGGCTCCATACTTCATGACCATCAGTTGCCTATAGCATGTTGCTGAGACTTGTACAGTACATTATACATGTACAGTACATTATACATGTACTGTACATGTAAATGTATAATACATGTACATGTATCAGGAAACTGAACATGTACATGCTGCTGCAGTTAATTTCAGGAGTTAACTAAATCTTATGAAGGAACTCCTTCCAAACCTAAGAAGATCATTAACATTTTATTGACCACCAAACTCACCATTTTATCTTACATACATGTATACATACACAAGTCGTAACATGTACATCTACTGTATGTGTGTACCTCATTGATGGTATTTTCCAAGTCTTCAGTTGCCTCTTGAGCTACAATATCAGAATATCATCACTAACAACACAGACTGATACTGCGGGACTGGGGTTAACACTATCAACTGATAATGGAACCTGAGGGGGGAGAGAGGGAGAGAGAGAGAGAGAGAGAGAGAGAGAGAGAGAGATGTTTGCAATGTATGTACATGTGAATGCATGTGTTAATTAATACAGTGAATCCTCAGGATAGCTTTCTTAACAGACACTGTAACATAATCAGTTTTATCCATTCACCACAGGAACATCAATAACATGTACATGTACATGTAATGTATAAGTATTAAATGAAAAACATTATGGTACACACTACTTATAATGTATAATGTCATCTACAGTACATGCATTGTCCATTATAAAAAATTCCGTTTATATACTGTATGTCCTTAAATAAAAGCCCGGGCGTCTATTTCCTAAATTTAAATGGTATTTGGATCTCGAAAAAACATATAAAAGTAAAAACAAGCGTAACAGTGTAAAAAATATTCCTATTTTGTATCTTCTGTTGCTGCAAGCCTTAATGCTCACAAAGGCTCGCATGGTGGGTAATTGCCTGACCCGAGTTGCATAGGTAATGCAGCATACCTATTTATCAAGCAGCTGATTGTGCCACAGCTATGGTCCGTCCAAATCCTAGTA
>NW_003546897.1:22068-23361 GCF_000090795.2 Amphimedon queenslandica
GCAGGGATAGTCGCAGACTGTAGTTGACAATAAGTATGATGTAAACTCAAGTTAATACCAAGAGGAAAAACAAAGAGAGAGAGAAAGAGAATACACCAGAGCCAAGAGAGCATCAAAGAGAGAACAATATAACGACTGAACAGAAACAAATCAATAACAACAGACAGTTACAGCAGACAGTATAGTTAGATAGTTACTACAATAGACTGTGCATGCATCACAACTTATATAACACCTATAACCACAAGTATGAATAAGATAACCACAAACTAAAAATACAATATCAATAATAATTAGGATAGATTGACAAGTGTACATTATAATACTATTATTTCTAACATCTAGGGTGTAGGTTAGGTTCTAGGAGTAGGCCGTAGGATACATTGTTAGGTTTAGGTCCTAGGGACTGGGTGGACCAATTTGCTGTGTGGAGGCGGACCCCATGCTCAGGGGAAATGCAGCTCTGCTAGCCTCGGGTTCAGTTTGACCACCATTTATTTGTGTTGCAAGCTTAGGGGGTGTGGCCCATACAAAAGTTACCAACCCTACCTTCTTTCTACCCTTTGGTAGTTTGTAAGGTTTATATATTTTTTTGAGCTTCATAGGATATTAAATATAGATAGCGCGACAGTGAAATCAATTATAGGAACGACCTGGGGGCTTTGCCCCAGGTCATTAAAAACTTCAGCCCAGAGTGGGATTCGAACCCGTAACCTCATGCTCTTAACTTCTGGAACTGCAGGCATTATCCACTAGACTACTGAGTCACTCCTAGGCTAGTGTTGTGTATTTATAGTTTAATTGTATTGCTACCCCGGCATTTATTCGAATGCGGCTTCTATTTAAGGATTTACGGTATGTAGGTACATGCAAACCTTTAATTAGTAGGTGTGGCTTACATATTGATATTTCTGTTCAATATTCTTCCTCATTTGACATCTTTTCTCAATAATAGCATCTTCATCATCTTCAGACTCCAAGGATACATCCAATACACTGAGGAAAGAGAGAGAGATAGAACACTTATTAATACATGTATAAACATCAATTATTGCTATACATGTACCCAGTACATACATGTACTAACATTATTTGAAAAAGAGTTTTAAAAATTTATAAAAAATCTAATTTTGATCGGAATCAGCTCAAACTTTCTACGCAACATAAGTACATGTATATGCATCAGAAAATTTAATAAAAATGGAGAATTCTTTCCTTTCATTTTTGGCAAAATTTGGCCCGTGACCCTGTACTAAAACAAGAACATAAAAATTTAAAAAAACAAGATGAAGT
>NW_003546897.1:23989-25762 GCF_000090795.2 Amphimedon queenslandica
TTTTAAATTTTTTATGTTCTTGTTTGTGTTAATTTTTTTTATAACATTTATAATATTTCTTCAGTTGCCATTGTAATACTTGTTGGTTTTACACAAACAATAAGTTTATTATTATTATTATTATTAATTGCTATGTCTTAAATTAAAAGCATTGTAAGAGACAACATTGAGTAAATAGATATGCTGAAAGAATGTCTACAATACTGATGGGAAGTTAAATTTATACTAGTCTTGACAAGAGTCCTTGTTCAAGGAGCAGTGACAGTATCCATCTTCCCTGCAATCCTTCCTGTTGTCAAGTCACATTATCATTGCATTATTATAACATTATTTAATTAATTGTTTGTTTTTTAAGTAAAATAATTCATTACACACTTAGTAAAAGAATAGTATGCAAGATTAATATTACCTTCTTTTAGCTGGAAACCTCCACGAAGTGTTGCAGTTGATTAATAGCTTCATTTGCTTGCTTCTTCCAGAGCTGCAGATCTGAGCATGCGCGACCACACCCAAATTTTGGAGCACATGCTTCTTTAATTAATAAACTGGTGGCATGCAGCTAAGATGAGCCTGATCCAGCAGTGACAGTACAACTTCTTTCTTTGTTGGAGAATTGTCATAAAGAATAGGGACCTGCGCATGCATTATTGGAGTAGAATGGCGTAAGAATTAGCCTTCTATCACCAAGCAAAGTTGAGATACAGACCGACAACTGGATTGACAGGACTTGATGATGATGATGATGAAGATGAAGATGAAAAAAGGTGGCTGAACAAAACGGCCGTTTTCCGGATTTTTGACTTTTCTCTCAGACAAGGTTTAGAGCCACACTAGTGGTACCAATGGAGTCCTCTGGTCAAGATAAGGTCCTCTATAAAGTCTGGTAAGCATAGGAGCTCGTTTTCCCGGTATAGCAAGGCTGCAAAAGTCGTGGCAGCCATTTTGAAGTGGGGTGAATCCTACTTAGTAACGCTACTGCGTTACTAATAGTACAGGGACTTTTATCCGATTTTAAAGTAACTTTAAAAATTCATAAAAAAATCCAAATTTGATCGGAATCAGCTCAAACTTTCTACGCAACATAAGTACATGTACCGTAAATCCTTAAATAGAAGCCGCATTCGAATAAACGCCGGGGTAGCAATAGAATTAAACTATAAATACGGAACGTTACCTTGGGACATAGGCGGCTGCAGGCCTAGGCATTGGGGGGCAATGCCTAGGTTAAAAATTGAACCGGAAACAGGAAGCAACGTCATCATTATTAATTAATTAATTACAATTAATAAATTTTACAATAATATTATCTTTAATTATTAATATTATGGCTACTAAGCGGCAGGCTTCCTTACTTTCCTTTATTAACAAGCCATCTAAGAAAAGATGTGATGAGACTGTAGATAATACCAGTAAGTAAAGCAAGTATTGTTAAACCTGTAAAAGTAAACACTTAATAACTTGACAAAATTTTTAATTAATTATAGATAGTGATGTTAATTGTGATGACAGTAATCTGGAGTCAGAGGAATCAATTTCTACAGATACAGAAGTGTTGTCTACTTCACAGTTACTTAGGAATACTCAGCCGACAGGTTCTACTTCTAGTTCTAATTCTTCACTTCCAGATGATATAGCAAAAGATAACAAATCCAGTCTAGTACAACCAGAAGGAAAATTTCCTTCCAAACGATATGGAAGTGTGAATAGGTCCTTTCAATCCAGCTGGTATAAGGACTACCCCTGGCTTGAATATTCTGTATCAAAGGATTGTAT
>NW_003546897.1:28480-38056 GCF_000090795.2 Amphimedon queenslandica
CCTACTCTCGTGATGCAATTCTACTCTAAATTGTACTTTCAATGTTATTATGTAACAAATGACGGATCACCTTGCAATGTAGAGTAGAATTTGCGTCACGAGAGTAGGATTTTCATTTTGTATTTTCGTTGGTCGTTCGGAATCCTACTTCATCTTGTTTTTTTTAATTTTTTATGTTCTTGTTTGTGTTGATTTTTTTATAATATTTGTAATATTTCTTCAGTTGCCATTGTGATGCTTGTTGATTTTACACAAGCAACAATTATCATTATTATTATCATTGTTATGTCTTAAATTTCAAGTAAAGCATTTATAAAAAGACAACATTCAGTGAATAGATATGCTGAAGGCCGAATATCTACCATACTGATGACAAGGGAAATTTATACTAGTCTTGACACGAGTCCTTGTTCAAGGAGCAGTGATAGTATCCATCTTCCCTGCAATCCTGTAGCTATTCCTGTTCTTCCTGTTGTCGAGTTGCATTATTATAACATTAATTAATTAATTGTTTGTTTTTTTAAATAAAATAATTCATTGCACACTTGATAAAAGAATAATATACAAGATTAATACCTTCTCTTAGCTGGAAGCCTCCACTAACTACATGTAAGTGTTGCAGTTGATTAATTTCTTCATTTGCTTGCTTCTTCCAGAGCTGCAGATCTGAGCATGTGCAACCACACCCAAATTTTGGAGCACATGCTTCTTTAATTAACAAAATGGCGGCGTGCAGCTAAGATGGGGCCAATCCAGCAGTGACAGTACAACTTCTTTCTTTCTTGGAGAATTGTTATAAAGAATAGGGACCTGCGCATACCTTATTGAAGTAGAATGGTGTAAGAATTAGCCTTCTATCACTGAGCAAAGTCGAGATACAGAGCGACAACTGAATTGACAGGACTAACTTTCTTGATGATGATGAAGATGAAAAAAAAGGTGGCTGAACAAAACGGCCGTTTTGCCGATTTTTGACTTTCCTCTAAGACAAGGTTTAGAGCCACTCTGGTGGTACCATTGGAGTCCTCTGGTCAAGATAAGGTCCTCTAAGAAGTCTGGTAAGCATAGGAGCTCGTTTTCCCGGTATAGCAAGGCTGCAAAAGTCGTAGCAGCCATTTTGTTTGGGGGTGAATCCTACTTAGTAACGCTACCGTGTTACTAATATAGTACAGGGACTTTTATCCGATTTTTGGAGTAACTTTAAAAATTCATAAAAAATCTAATTTTGATCAGAATCAGCTCAAACTTTCTACGCAACATAAGTACATGTACATGTATATGTATTACAAAATTTAATAAAAATGGAGAATTCTCTCCTTTTCATTTTTGGCAAAATTTGGCCCGTGACCCTGTACTATAGTACAGGGACTTTTATCCGATTTTGGAGTAACTTTTAAAATTCATAAAAATCTAATTTTGATCAGAATTAGCTCAAACTTTCTACGCAACATAAGTACATGTACATGTATATGTATTAGAAAATTTAATAAAAATGGAGAATTCTTTCCTTTTCATTTTTGGCGAAATTTGGCCTGTGACCCTGTACTATACAGTACAGGGGCTTTTGTCCGATTTTGGAGTAACTTTTAAAATTCATAAAAAATCCAATTTTGATCGGAATCAGCTCAAACTTTCTACGCAACATAAGTAAATGTATATGCATCAGAAAATGTAATAAAAATGGAGAATTCTCTACTTTTCATTTTTGGAAATAATATTAGTGTTATTAATAACTTACGCCTCCTCCTCAGATTCCCTCTCCTTCTCCTCCTCATCTCTCTTCCCCTCACGTGGGGTCCCTGACCTATTCCGTCTCCTTGACGACCATCCCAGGGGAGAACGGGACCTCCTACGGGGCAGAGTCCTCCTGGAGCGATAAGGAGATCGTCATAGCGACCATGAGCGAGGCCTGCGCCTAGGGGAACGAGACCTTCTCCTCGCAGGACTGACTGATCTTTTAGTAGAGGAGGAGGAGAAGGGATCATCTCTTCTCTTCCTTGATCCTGATCTGCTCCTTCTACGAGGGGACGGTGACCTGTTCATGTACATGTGTACATTAAATAATGTTATTTTAATTAATAATGATAATACATGTACATGTGGTAGTGCTGCAATACTGTATAGTGCTTTATTTTTGAGGAGAAAAACCTTGGCAGTTTTCATGGATTAATTAGCATACATGTACAAAATTACATGTACATGTATAAGCGTATAGCAGTTTTTTGAGGATAATAATTTTCGGGAATGACACGTATTCCACTATTCTGCCATCTTGTACCGTATTAAATTGATTTTCAAGGAATTTATTTTCGTGAATCTCTAAAAATCCACAAAATTTGCTATCCTTGGAAAAAACCTCTACATGGTACATGAACATGTGCACATACATGTACATGTACTGTACATTTGGTATTTACCACGGTGTTATTATTTTCATACATGTACATGCAGTCCCATACCTTTTCCTAGGTGAGGTTGATATCTTCTTGTTATTCTCTACTGATCTGCTCCTCCTCCTCCTACCATACCTCTCCTCACTCCTCCTCTCTCTCCTCCTTGAGCTGGAACGAGACCCTCTTCTTTTAGGAGAACAAGAATTCCTTCTCCTTTGATAGGGGGAAGGAGAGTGTTGCCGTGGTGACCGTTGCCATGGTGTTTGTTGCCGTGGCGGCCGTGACCTCCTCTTTGGTAATATCCAAGGTGCGGGTGAAGAACGTTTTCTTGGCGAAGGTGATCTACGAGATATTTTCGATCTTCTTGGTGACGGACTTCGATATTTCTAGGTGAGCGAGATCTTTGTTGTGGCAAGCGAGAGCGCTTTCTTCTCTCAGGGGAGCGAGATGGTCGCCATGGCGACCGTCTCCGTGATGACCGCTCATTTGACGAAGATGAGTCTTTTCTCTTGGATGAGAAATGGGCGGAGTCATTTAGTGGAGAGGAGTGGCCATTGTGAGAGGATTCATTCTTGTCTCTTTTAGTCAAGTGAGTCTTGTGATGATCAGCCTCTTCTTTACTGGATCTCCTGTGGTGCTTATTGTGTTTATGTTTCTTGTGCTTTTTGTGTTTGTGCTTCTTCTTGGAATTAGAAGTATCCGGAGAAACACTAGGATAAGAATAATAATATTAAAATAATAATAATAATAATTATTATTATTATTACTAAATATACATGTACAGTACATGTAGTTATGCCTATGGTGGACGGGACAACCACCTCAACAAATGAACCAACCAGTTCATCACTTAGACCAACCATCCAATTAATACTAATAAGTATTGGTTATACGCCATTGGAGAGAGAGAGAGAGGGACAGTTAATAATAAAGAAAGAGAATGAATAATAGGAGGGATATACACTACTGCAGTGTATGGTACAGAGCATGAGTGACTGCTTATATAGGAAATGAGTGCTAGTGTTACAGGAAGTGATGATGTCTATTGTATGATAAGAATGTGTATCATTCTCTATAATGAATATACTGTATACTCGTATTAGTACATGTATAATAGAGATTAACTATATGTACGTGTGTATCTGTTAATAGTGATTTGTTCCTTCTAATGATATCACATAATAGTTTAGAATTATTATTTTAAAATTGTATTGTTTTAAAAATTATATTTAAAAAAATATGTGGTCAGGTAACTACGGGATACTATTAATGATTGGAGTCACAGTAATGTGAAATATTTATTGACTATAATTATTTCGTAATTTTGGTTTAACGCTCTCTTATTTTATGTTTAAGTATAGTGTTTTCATTAGTTGCAGTGAGCATAAAATTGACTTAATTAATTATGTCATTGTCTCCCAATACAATCTCAAATTATTAATAATATAATTATTAATGTACAGCAATTCTTACAGCAATGGGGCATGACAGTAGCCTTTTATCACAGAATGTGAACAAAGTAATTAGCCAAATTAATCATTAATTTACATTAAGTCAAATTCCTTATTTAAAAACATGAATGGTAATTTACTAGTGCAACTATAATATAATATTTATACTAATAATAAAGGGAAGGAGTTAGGAATATTTATATTACAATAAAAACTACATTGTATACAATAGTTTTCTGTACACAGTAAAGAGAGGGTAATGTACATGTACATGGTATCATTGCTTTGACATGAGAATACATTACATTGAATACAGTATGGAGTACTGGAAACTGATATATGTATACTGTTGTGCATGTACGTGTACATACAAGTGTGAGACACAGAGGAGACAGTGCATGTACATGATGCGTGTATAGACTATCACATATATTATTACTACAATCACCATCTTATTCCTTTTTGAACTGGTTGCTGTAGTCTGTAGACCGTAATTTGCTGTTAACACAGCTCCACCATTCTATCATAACTAGCCCCGCCTTTATTAAGGTTAAAACACGTGTTCTCATGCTGTAACTGAATGCGTCATAAAATATCCATGGTGCCTCTATAGTAACCGTATTACGTCATTAAGACCATGATTACGTCATTTAGTTTCTATTGACGTCATCAGATATCCATAGCAACCTTATTACGTCATTAGGTAACCATGGCAACACCTCAAAGGTGACCTTTGACCGACCAATAAGACTATACTGGACTGCCCACTTCCAGTCAGTTGAATCAGTTCTAGTTTTCCTGGCAGAGGAGGGACTCCTCTCTCTGTGTCTCTCCCTCTAATGGCTGCTAGCTAGCCTAGCTGTGGTTAGTCCAGTCTTTTACTCTCTCTCTCTCAGTTCCCCCCCCCCAGCCTTCTCTAGTGAGAAGCTATTCTCTCAACCATTATTTTGTCAATATTTTATTCTTTTCCCCTTTTCTACAGGTTAGCTGCCTCCAGTCTTCAATACAACAGTTTGTTACTCACTGCCTGGTCTAACTCATGACTGGTAAGAGCCTATGGCTTTATCTCACTTGTCTCACTCTATCTTTTCTCTCAATAGGTCTATGGCTGCCATTTTATTCAGTAACACATGACGCCCACGCACCAATTGATGGCTACCAGCAAGTGGAGACAGAATATTGAAGACTGGATGTCATTAGAAGTGAGGAATTTACTTAACATGCACTTTTGTCATGTATTTAGCATTGCCCTTTAAAATTTAAAAATTTAATTTCAAATTTTAATATTTATTCAATTTTAAATTTACAAGTCTAATGTTATGATAAGAACAATGACCCTCATGTTAACTTGTATTCTTCTTCTTTTGATATTAGGAGGGACTGTTATAGCCTGCCCTGCTAACTGTGATGACAAATCAAGATCACTTGGATTAGTTCGATGGACATACTGGTTTACTGGTTAGTCTGTCCCTCCCTCTGTCCCTCCCTCCTTCCCTCTCCCTCTCTCTCCCTCCCTCCCTCCCTCTCCCTCCCTCCCTCCCTCCCTCCCTCCCTTCCTCCCTCTCTCTTCTCCCTCAACCTTTTCTAAAGAGAAGAATAGCTCTTTTCTTTTGTCAATCTTTTATTCTTTTTTCCCTTTTCTACAGGTTACCTGCCTCCAGTCTTCATTGCTACAGTTTGTTACTCACTGCCTGGTCTTACACATGACTGGTAAGAGCCTATGGCTTTATCTCACTTGTCTCACTCTATCTTTCTCTCAATAGGTCTATGGCTGCCATTTTATTTAGTAACCTATGATGCCCACACACCAATTCATGGCTATCAGCAAGTGGAGACTAAAAACTGAAGACTGGATGTCATTAGAAGTGAGGAATTTGCTTAACTTGAACTTTTTGTCATGTACTTAAGCATTGCCAAAAGTCAATTTCAAATTTTGACATCTAGATTCAAATTTTAGTGTTTGATTTCAAATTTTAATACTAAATTTTAAATTCTAACATTTAATTAAAAGCCCTAAAATTCAATTTTAAATTTACAAGTTGTTTGTCCCAATGTTATGATAAGAACAATGACCCTCATATTAACTTGTATTCTTCTTTATTTGATATTAGGAGAGACTGTTATAGCCTGCCCTGCTAACTGTGATGGCTAATCAAGATCACTTGGATTACTTAGACTGTCATACTGGTTTACTTGGACTATCACATTGCAGTTTACTGGGATGACACACAAATCGGCACATGGAAGGATGTCTCATGGATAACACAGCAAGTTACCTATTCTACTACTAGCTGGGCTGGCCGACCAGACCTGGCTAGTAACGCACTCATATAATCCTTGCATGTCATTATATGTATGTCCCCATTTGCATGTGTATAATACCATTAGGGAGGGGCTTGTTACACAAAACATCGCACGTATGTTCTAATGTAAAGAACCCTGTAGTGTAGGTACACTCCCCGTTATTACCAACTGGCCTGATACGCTTGTTATAGTTGTCCCGTCATACACTAGGCAGTATGTTTCTGGTAATATTGTGAGGGAGATGCTGTCAAGAATGGAAAGCTGATGCATGGCATGCAGTAACACGTTAGTGGGTGTGTGTGGTTCTGTGCCCAGCCCACATACACACCCTCATTAGTGTGTCCAGCTTTTCATTCTTGACAGGATCTTTCTCACAAGGTAATATTACTTGAGGTATGTTGACTGGTGTGTGCTGGGATGTAGGGATTCACATTGTGTATTGCTAGTATAGTGTATGTATGTGTGTGTCAGGTCGGTCAACAGTTAGTCAAAACTGACTGCTGTTTGCAGTGTTCAAGAGAGGTCAGGTAGCTGCCAAAATGCAGCATGCCTTCTTGTCGCTGTAGGTAATAATGGTACACATATTTAATAAAAAACGAGCCTGAAGACAATAGCCTATAATTGTCATCTACAACCTTCTTAATATTATAAAAACAAGGGTTAGTATTATCTCTCCTCCTCCTTTTCTATCTTTTCTTTATTCCTCTTTTCTTAATTCCCCTCTATTTTCTAATACTCCAATGCTACCTTTCCTCATTGTTAATGTATTATACTATAATTACTTTTGATTTGAGAAAATGGGTGCTTAAGTAAGTACATGTAAAAGTTAAAGTTTCTATTTACATCAAACTGCACATGTAAAACTAAGAATATATTATAAATAATGCATGTAAAACTACTGTGCCAATTTTGTACATGTAAAGCTAAACATATATTGACAAATTGTACATGTAAAACTAAAAAATATTCATTAATTTTTGAGAGAGACAGAGAGAGTGGGGAGGAAAACAAAAATCTAAGAGGAGACTTTCACTTCATTTCAAGATCATTCTTTTTATTGAGGCAAGATTCGTCATGGAATAATTTCGTCTTTTGCTACATTTTCTTGTGTCCTGAAGCTGCATCAAGAACATTCCAGAGCTGATACCTTTCTACTATTAGATATCTATACCGTTTACATCAGGAACCACTAGACAAATGGAGGAGAGAGGACTTTGAAGAGGAAAAGAACGGCTGTCACCTGATATGGAAACCAACTTCTTTTGAGAGAGAGAGATTTTTTTTAGAGAGAAAGGGATTCTTTTTTAGAGAGAAAGGGATTCTTATTAGAGAGAAAGAGATTCTTTTTTAGAGAGAAAGAGATGCTTTTTTAGAGAGAGATTCTTTTTTAGAGAGAAAGAGAGGGAAGTTTTTAACAAACTATATAAACAAAATGTAAATTATAAATTAAAGTACTTGCAATCAGCCTATATATACATGTAACTAAAACTCAGCTTTTCCTTAAATGTAAAACTAGAAGACAAACAAATTACTTGTAATGATCCTAATCTACTTTTTTGAGAGAAAGAGATTGTTTTAGAGAGAAAGAGAGACCTTCTAACAAACTAGAATTAAAATGTTTATCAAAAACTATAGAACTTATTTCTGAGCATAAAATGAGCATCCCCCATTTAATTTCAACTTGAGACATGAGCCTTTAAGATACATGTGTTAGGAAGGTAGCAAGGTGCACACTGGTTATGGGTCAAGTGGGCTAGTGAGAGCTGTAAGCTGTGAGGCTACTTGATCGGTCAAGCATAATTCCCGCAGGGAGAGGTGGTGGCAGGGCGGTTTACCTATACAGTTTCCTTACACATGTGATTGCTGGCTTCACTTGTTTCTGTGGCTAGTGTGTGCCTTGTTTACCTAGTGATGAGTTAATGCTAGTGGGTATGGTTGGTACTGGTGGCCTGGTGGGCACTGGTGGCATGAGGGCTGGTGAGTGCTGTAGTGTCTACCTGGGATTTAAGCCACGGCATATCACAACTGATCTCCAAGCTTTTCCTTGTGTTAATCTACAAGTGCTCATCAGTTTCTTGTGTTATTGGTGTTTGCTATGTGTTATCAGTGTTAGCTGTATTTGCTAGTATGCACTTGTCACTCTAGAACAGAGCATATCATAAAACAATTATAAATTTGAATCTTAAACTACAAGTTAAAATTCAAAATTTACATGTAAAAGATTGTTCCTGACTTCCTGTATGGAGGAGCAACAGATTATTCTACAGAGGAGCGTGCTTGATACTACAGATTGTTTCGTCGAAATTCGTCGTCAAATAATTTAGTCTTGGAATAATTTAGTCTTTTGCTACATTTCCTTGTGTCCTGAGGCTGCATCAAGAACACTCTGGAGCTGATACCTTTATACTATTAAACTTCTATATCAGCTACATCAGGAGCCACAAGACAAACGGGGCAGAGAGGACTTTGAGGAGGAGAATGGATGTCGATTGATATGGAAATCAACTTCTTTTGAGAGAAAGAGATTCTTTTATAGAGAGAAAGGGATTCATTTTAGAGAGAAAGGGATTCTTTTTTTTAGAGAGAAAGAGAGAAAAGTATTTTAAGAAACTGTAAATTATAAATTAAAGTACTTGCAATCAGCCTATATATACATGTAACTAAAACTCAGCCTTTACTTAAATGTAAAACTAGAAGACAAGCAAATTACTTGTAATGATTCTAATCTACTTTTTCGAGAGAAAGAGATCCTTTTTTGAGAGAAAGAGAGGTGGCATTGTAACTAACTAAACATGAAATGCATTAATTTGAAGCACTTGTATAATGAGCCTATATACCCATTGTACATGTAAGTAAACTCAGCTTTTAATTTACTACTAGAAGACAACCAAATTACTTGTAATTATTAAATCTACAAGTATTAACTATATAACTATCACCAGTCAATGGAATGCCTTCATGCCTTTAATCTAGGCTGTATCATTTTTTGTTCCTGCTTGAGGACTGGAGGAGAGACAGAGAGTTAAACTGAGAGATTTGTGTGATCACTTATCAATCATCAATTTTTGAGAGAAAGAGAGGCTCTATAGGGAGAGGTTTTGGAGAGCAGAAAGCAATTAAAGTTGGTGATACTGTCATCACTTATCGTTCAAAATCAATTGGAATCAGATTCTTTTTGATGCTTTTTTAGAGAGAGAGTATTAATTCTGATCAGACTAAAATTCAAAAATTTAAAATTAATTGGAAAACTAAAAGCATATTTTATACCATATTAAACAAAACTCAAAATTCAAAGTAGGAAGTAAAGATTAATATAAAACTCGAAAATATTTTGTGCATTGAGCATAAATGAAGCAGATGAGCATCCTTAATTTAATTCAAGACATGAGCCTTTAAAATACCTGAGGGAAACTTGGTCACATTGGTTG
>NW_003546897.1:39187-48897 GCF_000090795.2 Amphimedon queenslandica
GAGAGGGAGAGAGAGAGGAAGGGGAAGCTTGGCAGAAGACTTCAACTTCTCTTGGTATTTTCAAGCGTGTAATGATCTTTTTATGGAGGTATCGTTCATCATCTTGGGATAATTCTTCATGTCCTTGTCATGAGAGCTCATCAAGAACATTAGGACTACTTCTACAAGAACAACACTAGCTGTACCATCCAGTAACTATACAACCTGTCTACTTAGGAATCACCAGCTCTACACTACAACACTCTTCAATCAACCGATTCTTCATCTAATAACTGATTCAGTAGCTCTACAACCTGTCTACTTCACCAACTCTACACTACAACATTCTTTGATCATTTCCTCGAGTAATTCTCCATTCTCCAGTTGACCTGCTCTAACATCAGTTCTTTATCCGCTTACAAGAGAAGGAGCTACTTAATCAACTAAATGGAGCATTGCTCCTGGACTATTCTTCTCCCTTCTCCTCCTCCTTTTCTATCTTTTCTTTATTCCTCTTTTCTTAATTCCCCTCTTATTTCTAACACTCCAATGCTACCTTTCCTCTTAAATAGTTAGTACTTGTACTCATAATTAATAATAGTACATGTAATTAAATACTATAATTAAATAATAAGTACATGTAATTAACTAATAATAGTACATGTAATTAAATACTATAATTAAATAATAAGTACATGTAATTAACTAATAATAGTACATGTACACTTAATTAATTAAAAGTATAGTACATGTACTTCAATATAATTATATTGTTGCTTACTTCCTCTAGCTATAGCTCTTGCATGGGCCTATAATTGAAGACATTAGCCTTTAAGGGAGAGGGAGGGGGGCAGAGACAGCTGGTAGCATAGATTCTAAGAACAAAGCCTGCATGAAGACAAGAGCATCTTAGAGAGTGAGGGGGACATGGAGAGAGGGGGACATGAAGAGGGAGAAAGAGGGAGGGGGAGAGAGACAGCTAGTGGGAGATTCAAAGAGGAAAGCCTGAAGATAAGAGCATCTTAGAGAGAGGGAGGAGAGAGAGAGAGAGGAGGAGCTGATGAACAGCAGTATAACTAAATCATGTAAGTTATTGAGAGGATGAGAGAGAGAGAGGGAGGGAGTGTATTCTGGAGATTAATGTGTTAACTTGTTTTTGCTTTATTTGATTTAGGAGGAGCTGATGAACAGCTGTGTATAACTAAATCATGTATGTTATTGAGAAAGGAGAGAGAGAGGGAGGGAGTGCATTCTGGAGATTAACGTGTTAACTTGTTTTTGCTTTATTTGATTTTTAAGGAGGAGCTGAATCAGCTGATGAACAGCTGCAGTGTAACTAAATATGTAAGTTATTGAGAGAGGGAAGGGAGGGAGGGAGGGAGGGAGTGTATTTAGGAAAGTATATTGCTAGCTTGTTTTCGTACGTTATTTTATTTTTAGGAGCTGTATAAAGGTAGTGGGTACGTGTCAAGTCCTTGTGAAGTCCTTGGTTTTTGTGAGGCCTTTGATGTCTTTTTCCACATTCAATTGAATCATTGGAGAGGTCCTTTTGTGTGTTGGAGTCTAATAGCTTTGGGGCAGAGGTATTGAGAAGATTATAGAGCAAGTTGTTATTGCATTATTGTAATGCTAGTTGGGACTGCCTGTAGCTAATATCTTTTCATTATCATTATTGCCTGTAGCTGTAGCTGTGTGTATGATATTGTTATTGGGGAATCCCTTACTGATTCTGTTACGATCAATATGGTAGGAGATAGGACTCAATTCATTATTATGTTAATGGTACTGTATTAAGGGTCACTGGTTATAATGTAGGTGATAGAATTAGGTTATACAAACAATGTATTTAATGTGTAACCAAAATTAATGTATGTACATGTAAATTCCTGTTTTATTACACATGGATATATATTGTTTGATTTTATAATGGTCCTAAACATGACGGTAAACTGTTTCTAAGTTTAGCTATTATTGGTGTGTTTGTATATACTAATATTGGTTGTCCCTAACTGATTCTGTATGTATGTACTTGTGCCCATGACTAGTGGACAGAGTCCCTTAATGTTACTTTACTGTTTTTAACATGTTAGTGTCTGCATGTACATGTGTTCAAATGTGTCCTCATGTAACAAATATTCTCCCATTCATGTTCATATTATTATTATTGATATGCTGATGTACATGTACATGTATGTATTATATGTATTGTATTGATACACGTGTCCTCACGTAGCGTAAGATCATAATGTCTCCTGGTCTCCAGTCTTGCTTTCTCTGGACAGTTTGTCATCATTGGATCAGTCCACCTACTTGAAGGAAGACTTTAATCTATTTTGGTATTTTCAACCGCATCATCTATTTATTGAGGGCCCGCTTGTCACCATTCCATATAATTTACTAACGATTCTTTGGAAAAGACACAAGGAGGCTGTCATATACTGGGGACACAAGACTTACCACTCTTATCATAGCATTGAGGCTCAAGGATCCAGCACTAATCTACAGTTTACAATTGGATCTTCTTCATCTGTCTCAGAGGAGGAAGGAGAGGAACTGATAGACATACCAGAGGAGGAGAGGAAAACATATCGTAGCTGTTTTGGATTTAATGAAGACATGAGCATCTTTTTTCATTGTATGGGTTGAACTACCCTTTTTTACAGTGACCTGCTTTTAGTCCCGATCATATGAGAGGGAAGGGGAGGGTCAGCGAAGAGGGGAGGGTTCTGCCCAGGAGTGTGGGCGAGGAGTCCCCCTTTTGGGTCCGATAGTGGCTCCCCGTATCTCATGCTAGAGCCCTCTCTTCTTCTCTTTCTCTCTTTTTCCTTTTTGTGTGATATGGACTCTAACCAGAAGAAAGCATCAGACTTTTTCTTTTTATGTCTCGATCCTTTAACTACCTAAAACCAGGCAAAAACTATACAGTTGGTCTAAGCCGGGTCACAGTGGGTAGATTGGTGAGGTTTGTGATGCAGGTAGCCTGACGGTCCTGGGCACTAGCTTCCTAATTCTCATTCTGATCTCTTTCTCGATCCCGTGGCTTTGACTTATGATCAATTGTTGAGTGTTTGCCCCAGCTTTCAAAATAAGTCAGTAACTCTCATTGTAGGTTTATTATTGACGTAGCATCAAAATTGCATGCGCATGATCTAACGTTTTGATGCAAATAACGCGTTAAAGTTGACACGATATTAGCGAAATTTTAGTTTTGCAATGCATTTTGCTGCGAGTGTGTATTGTTATTTTATAGCCAGCACGATTAATTTCATAATTATTATTATTCTGTATTATCAGTACTATAATATGCACATTGTGTTAGATTGTGTATCAATTAGGACAACCCCTATGATGTTAATGTTGTAGAGGTTACAATATATAGACAAGGATGACATGCAGAGGTAGTAGTAGGTTATCAGTTAATGGTACAGTTACATAAAGTATTAAGACAAGTTGTCTTACATTGTGTGGTCATACATTGTAGATACATGTATAATGATATGGTATTAAGATAGGAATGTATTTGTGTAGCAAGGTTAATATGGTATAGGTATCATTGTGTCATTATCAAGGTTCATAGGTTAATAAGTTAATGTATGGTAGTGAAATATAGGAACATATCCATATAGCAAGGTTAATATTATGATGTTGTAGGTAACATTAATGGTTGTACACAAGTAATGGTATGGTATTAAGACAATATACTGGTATAGCAGGATTAATGCAAGGTATGGTGTTGGTATTGTGTCATATTAAGGATCATAATTGTAGTGACCGAGAAGGAAAGGTAAAGAGAGGTCTCGCGGGAATCAACGAATGAATTTATCAATAAGTTAAAAACTTCTTCTTAAAACTGAAGAATGCACACACTTAAATACACAGAAATCAATTGCATCATAATACATCACTGACACACATTGCATAATATTACATAACACTAGAAAGGAATCTTAATCAACAATGCATACATTATATAACCTACATAAGAAATGAAAATAAGTACAGAAATAATAATTAGGAAAAATGATAATAATAACAATACAATACATCCCTAGGAAAATAATTATAAATAAGCATACATTAACATTATCAGTTATAACAATAATGTTATGAGTTGTACATATTAGTAATGGTATAAGAATGTACTTGTATAGCAAGGTTAATATGGTATAGGTATCATTGTGTCATTATTGAGGTTCATAGGTTAATAAGTTAATGTTTGGTAATGAAGGATAGGAACATATCCACTGGTATAGCAATAAAGTTAATGTGATATAGGTATCATTAATGGTTGTACACAGGTAATGGTATGGTGTTAGGATAAGGTTAATACAATGTATGGGGTAAGTATTATTGTCAGATTAAGGATCATATGTTATAAGTTGTACGTATAGGTAATGGTATATGGTATACGAATGTACTTGTATAGCAGTATAAGGTTAATATGGCATAGGTTATGGTTTTATGGTGTCATGTTCATGCATAGTCACAAGTTATAACGGTTAATGAAGATAGGAACATACCCACTTGTATGGTTTATATGGTATTGTAGTAAAGGGTCATATCATAGGTTATAAGTAGTCTTTATTAGCTGTAGTGTGGATATGATGAATGGGTTAGACACCAGTACATTGGTGACAATTGCAACATCAACCAACAAACCCAATGATCCACTTTATACCAAACTAAAGGTTACAGTGTTCATATTTTCAACAATAGTTATAAGTTGTAGGTAGTAATGTACTGGTACAGGTTATAGTAAGATATTGAAGGTTAATGGTGTAGGAAACACTAGCAGTTTAGTAGCATCAACTGGTCAACAAGCTCCTGTCCACATTGTCTGTGTGGGATGTCTCACTGTTCAAGACGGTATTTTCTAAACATGTACATGTACAATACTTATTTTACAAGTTCTTTCTCAACACTTCAGCTACTGTTTTAAAGACTAATAATGAGAGCATCAAATTTGAAAGAGTTAAGTATCAATATTTATGATATTGTTCTTTATATTTCTTACTAGATACTGTCATTAGCTGAACAATGACATGCAATGTAAAGAATATCAAGTTTTGTGTCAACATTGTCATTGTGAAGGATCAAAATTAAGTATCATTCCAATACACACTATATTTGTTAACCTTTTTGTTAAGGTATTTTAAAATTATGGAGTCATTTCTGAAAGACAAAGCATTAAAATTGAAGTATTGTTCCATGACGCACTGTATGTATTACTCTTTTTTGTTCAGATATTTTAAAAGGCACTGTTTGAAAGGCAAAGATCTCACAGTACAGTATCAATAGTGTCATGTATTAACCTTTCTCTTTTGTTAAAGTTTTAGCACCAAGTTCCTCTTAAAGCCCATTCAGTTGGTCAATATTATATTGTTAACTATCATTATACAGGTTGGGCAGCAATGTAGTGTCGCCTCCACGTGGCGCTGCCTGGGATCACTAGTGGTTACTACTGCTAGTGATGCTAAGAGCACTACATACAAGAAGAATAGATACTAACAGGTACTATGTATGATGAATTACATTCCATTGGTAGGTTAATGACACTAAGAGGGTATGTACAATTCTCTGTTAATGAAGATTACATTAAGTATTGTATTACTGCATTTTATTTATTGATGCTGTCATTGCTTTAGGTTGTTGTTTGAAGCTGTATGTACCTTAAGAAGATTATTATGAAGCTGTGAAGAATTACTTTGATAGTATCGTTATTGTTCTATTACAATTTTGTTTATAATTATTTTAGTATTATTATTTTTTTTCAATTCGCAATTTCTTCTTTATTCATCATTGATTATGAATTTCGATTATAATTATTGCGGGAGCCATCAATGCAGAAGCAGGTGCCAACAGAAATGAGATTCATCCATGAACAATAAAAATAAAATTAATAATATCAAACACACTTCGGGCATACATCTAAGTGTATGTACAAACAAGTCAACAATCAAGAAATGGTAATAAATCAATCTGATAGTGTTACAGTCCTTAGTTCCTAAACAGAGTCTGAGTAATATGAATGAGACGATAGTTCAGGTCCACAGCCTATAATAAATAAGAAATGATTAATGATAAATTATTGATAAACATAAAGTCTAACATTAAGCTGATTCTAGCATAAATTTTTCAAATTACAGCCATTTTTTAAAATAGTAAATTTTAGCAAAGGCATGTAATATAATGTAATGATTTACATTTTGGTCATGATGGCTCATGGTTTTTTCCAAAAATGGCTCCAAAATCACCCCAAATTTTTATTAAATTTTTGATACATATCAATGTACTTATGCTGTGTGTAGATTCCGACAAATATTATTTGAGTTATGAGCATTATTTTAAAACAACCAATTTTCAAAATATACCAAGGCTATAATAGCCCATGGTTTTTCTTTAAAAATGGCTCAAAAATTGCCCCAAATTTTTATTACATTTTCTGATGCACATCAATGTACTTATGCTGTGTAGAAAGTTTGCGCCAATTCAGACAAATATTATTCAAGTTATTACAATTTTGTCCAAAAATATTACCTCCTGAATATGTCCAGTACAGCTGCTGTCTTCATAGCAATCAGTCCTGTCTTTATCTCTTTGACCTCATCTTCACTCATTAACTGATCATCAGTTCTTAATACTGGAGGAACATCACCTGTGGAGAGCTTCCTCTCAGCCTATTAATAAATGTAAATGTAAGTATCATTCATAAAGCTACATGTATATACAAACATGTAGTTGTTCCTCAAAATGGCAGCTTATGCAGAACTGAAATACAAGTAAACAGAACAAATGTCTGCAGAATAGATTCTGGTAGTATGAGACGGTTTGTATTATATTCATATTTGAGAGGTGATTGGGTAGAGCAAGAGGAGCTAATGAACCTTTATCCTCTTAATCAGACATGTCCTCTGCCTTCCAAACAAGCTCTCCACAAGCAAGATGAATCTGTACATGTAAAATGATTTGTAAAATTAATGTACAAGTTAATTTTTAATCTTACAGTGTACGTGTCTCATAACTGGTACACCTACTCTAATCCTTTTTATAATGAAAATTTATCTGAAGTAAAACAACAGTATTATTTTTTATTATCAGTAATATTCTACCACAAACAATTTTCAACAACTTTGGATATTGCATCCATTTTTATACTACAACTTCTTATTAGTAGCTGATCAGTCAGTATTTCTTGCTTTCACAATTTATCAATAGTTATAAAATAAGATTAGAATATAAAAAAACGATAATCATTCTAATAAACAACAAGTTGTTTATTACTACCATCACAAACATACAATAATCCATCTTTATTAAATGCTAATCCAATAGGATGATTAAACTGATCAATATTACTGCCTTTACTTCCAAACTTACTAACAAACACACCATCACTAGTGAAGACTGATATACGATGATTGCCAGCTTCACTAACATACACTAGACCAGTAGCTGCAGTGTCTATTGTTATACCTACTGGGTAACTAAGCTGTCCAGAATCAGATCCTTTAGTAACAAACTGACCCACAAACTTTCCATCTGGAGAGAACTTCTGAATACAATGACTTTTAGTATCAGCAACATACACTAATCCTTGACTGTCAATAGCAATGCCATGTGGAGACTGAAACTGTCCATTAGCTGATCCTTCACTACCAAATGAGTGAGAGAAGGTTAGATCAGGATTCAAGACTTGTATACGATGATTACCCTTATCAGCAATATAAACCTGTCCTGTTATAGGAGAAATGGCTATACCATGAGGACAATTGAATTGTAGTCCTCCACTGCCATCCTTACCAATTGATACTTTAAGGTATCCATCCATGCTTATCTTCTGGATCCTGTGATTATCAGATACAAGAATGAATTTGTCTGGAGTAATGGCTACACCACGAGGTTTAGAAAACTTGACATTACCACTTCCTCCCTCCCCTCCTAATGATTTCACTTTCTTTCCTTCTCTATCCAGTATTGTTACACAGTCACCACCATTCTCAGTTATTATAACATGATTATCATCATTTACAGCAACTCCACAGGGACGCTTAAGCTCAGTTATAGTACGTACTGGAGTGATGTTATCAAGGTAAGGATTGAAAGGGATGACTAGTGAGGTATCCTCAAGGTGTACATCATATACTTGTACTTTTACTGTATGAGTACCACGTGCTGAAGGGTTACACTGTATTCTATACACTCCAGGATCAGTGCTGGTCGTAGTGACTGTAGTGTCAATGGGTTTATGGCCTTTACCAATTGGTACTAGACTACACCTCAGATAAGTGAGGGGAACACACAAAACACATGAATCTGGTGCCTCCATTGATAGTGAAAACAAAGCTGCTTTGCTAATAATACGATCAATCTTCTTCACTCTACACTGCTGTAGTGCAGTAGTTCCTGAAATAATATCTCCAATGTGATGTAGTGATTTGATATCTTTACTCAATACAAAGTTACCTTTTTCCTTTGGATGTAACTCCTCCACATTGATCCCTCCAGTAACTTCACTCATACGCTCCATCATCTGTTTCTTACACCTCAGAACTTGTTGAGAACTGCCTGTCTTCAGACTCTGTTCCACATAATCCTCAACTTCCTCCAGAACACTCAAACTCATTTCTGCTGATTTCATTTGCTCTGACAGCACCTTTAGTTTATCATCAGTGACCCTCTTTGCCTGCTCAGTCAGTTTCCTCTCTGACTGACGAAGAACATTCATCATTTCCTCTACCATTTCGTGTATTTCTTCTAAGACTCCTTCTCCTCTCTCTCTGATCTCACCCTCTCTCTCTGCTAGAGCAGACAGGACCTTCTTGAGTGCTTCCTTCTTTCCCTCAACTGGTGATAGACATTCTCTTAACTTTTGACAGTGTTTAGTATAACTGTCAGTGATTAAGTCGTATTCATGATGTTTGTGATTACGAACTGAGCAGTCAGTCTACACTCAGAAGGTACACTTCTCTAAACACCGGAAGTGTAGGAAATTGTGTGGTTTCCACCATGTCAGAATTGTTAGCCACATTATTTTACTTATTTCTCTCACATAGTTAATTGAACAGTGCTGTAACTGGCACCATTAAGAGAGGAGAAGTTGCTTGTTATAAAGAAACAAGTTTGGTTTTCATGCACTAAGTATAAGCAAAGATTATGTTGTTGTGAAAAATGTTTGTTTAATAAAAATTGTTTGACTTTGATTTTTGTGCAAATCATTCACAGAATACTTGGAACCTCTACAGTCTTTCCATAGACTTAGAAAGGTTTAGTCTCCATGTCCTGCTAGTTTCAGTCCTAATAGAGCCAATATAGCTATCAAAAAAGTGCCGTGAAGTTGGTTAAAATCAGGCGGCCTAAAATCCTTGATTTACAAGAGCTGTTCTTCTTATGTTGCCACATACAGATAGAACCAACTCTTCTCCTTGCTATTACCAAGAATGAGCTTCATCCGTGCTTTTGTTTAGGAGATACACCTCTACTTGCACAGCCACCATTTTGACTTTTTAGCCACGAAGCGGCAACTTTGATTTTTGTGCAAATCATTCACAGGGGTGCTGGGCTTTTGCCAAAGGGTCTGGTACTGTACTTACCTTTGCTTAATACATTGTGATTGTCCTTTGGTGCTGGGTCTTATTTTATTCAGGTAAATTTCCCCTCAAAGTTGATGTGTTCTTCCAAATTTCATCTAATTAAGAGCCTACAACTACACGTGTTTCAAATTTTGAATGATT
>NW_003546898.1:0-24574 GCF_000090795.2 Amphimedon queenslandica
TTTCTTTGCCCATTTAGGGAGGCAACAGAGAAATCAGCTGCAGTGAGCGTAATGGAAGATAGTCAACTCTCCGAAACTCAATAATACTGACACTTTGTTCATTATGTCTTGAAAATATTGACTTCATGATATTGCAAAAATTTACCTAAAATGAGGCATTTTGCAGAAAAAAATTTTTTTCTGCAAAAATAAGTGAAAAATAACCAATTTTGCAGCAACTAAAATGGAATTGGAAATTCCACAATGAAATTGGAAGAGGTTCGTCTGGTTTGATACGTATGTGCATCATGTCTATTATTAACGAGCAGTACATTCATATTGTACACTAGACTAGTACATGTATAAGTACACATATTGCATTAGATACATGCAGTATTATTCCACTGCAAAATGTGAACAAAAATCAGCTACAATGGCATTAAGTCAAAATTCTTTATAATTTATGTATACTATATGAGACTACATTCAATTGAATTCAATGTGGGGTGGAAAGGATTACATATAATACATGTACAAAGTGAGAAAGTGAGAAACTGTACATGTACATGACATGTGAAAGAGAAGCTATTAAACATCAAATACTAATTACTGCATTTATATTGTACAAATTATTGTTAGGTATACAGGTTGTAGTAAGATACTGAAGGTTAATGGTATAGGAATTACAATAGGTTTTAGTCCTATCAACTGGTCAACAAATTCCTGTCTACATGTCTGTGTGGGATATCTCACAGTTCAAGTATTTTCTAAACATGTACATGTACAATTCATTAATTTACATTTCTTTCTAGGCAGCAATATGAAAGATATTAAATTTTGTGTCAACATTGTCATAAAAAATGTATTTACATTTCTCACTAGGTTGTGAAAGACTACCGTATATCCTTAAAATAAGCAAATAAACACTAGGGTAACAATAGAATAGAAGTATAAATATGCAAATCTAGCCTTGAAGTAACTTAGATACCTTGTAGATACTTCCTTACAAAATGACGCGTGGTCTTGCATTGTGACTGGAAGTGTTGTATAACCAAATGACAGAGTGCGTCAATACATAAGGATAGGTTGCAAGCCTATTCTGACGTTTTGACGTGCATTCCTATTTGTTTCTACAGCACTTCCAGTTGCAACGCAAGTACACAAAAAGCAATCCGTTTTTATGTAAACTAGCCTTTAGGTTACTGAAGATAAATGTGTGAAGTCACTGGTTTGAATCCCACTCTGGGCCAAAGTTTATTTACTTTTATTTTATTTTTTCAAGGTCCAAGTACTATTTGAGGAAATAGACACCCGGGCTTTTATTCAAGGAAATACAGTATAAAAAAAAGATGTCAAATGTATTTCTTGTATTAATTCAAAAGCTCATCAAACATTTTACATAGCACAAGTACAACAATATGCATCAGAAAATGGAATAAAAATTGGAGGTGCTTTTCCAGCCATTTTTGGATAAAATATTACTATAAGCCATGTTAAAGTACGTAAAATTTTTCCAGAAATTGGCTGTTTTTTTAGAAATGCCATAACTTAAAAATTTGAGCTCAGATATGGCTAAAACTTTCTCCATAACATAAGTGTATCAAATGTATTAGAAAATGTATAAATTTGAGGTGATTTTAGAGCCATTTTTTGGGAAAAACCATGAACTATTATATATAGTACATTTTTATTATGCTCTCTCGCAACGAGAGTCATTGGCTCAGATCATTGAGGTTGGTAAAAGAGTTATAGATGATCTTACACATTTTGCTAATTTTAGAGCTACACTGACCAGTGGAGAATTGGAGAATTTCAGCAGTTTTGGATTGTTAAGATGTAACTACTTTAAGTCCACTGTGGCAGGAGAACTCGAGTAAAATTGTTGACTTATTTAATTTTGATTTCATGAAGTATATTAAAAATTTATTAAAATGTCAAATAGCAAACTCAATGCTATTGTTTTACAATAAAAGTGTGTCAAAATACAATAACAACCACAGCAACAATAATAATAACAAAGTAAAAAATAAAGGAACATGTGTACATGCTATAATAAAACAATTTATTACTTAAGGAAGAAAGGGAAGACTAACAAAAGAAAGCGAAGAGGAGATCCAGTGATACTTTTCAATGGAGAATATTATTACATGGTAATATTACATAATATTACATGGAATAATAATATTACATGGAATATTAGACATGTATTACATGGTAATGATAAGATGACAATGGTTGTTAAATGTCAAACTTAGTATAAAGGTGTTAAGATTAATGGTGATACAAGTTAAGATATTACACAAGTATTATATAGGTGATATTGGTAGCCATTGGTGTATGGTGTAATAATGGTGATACAATAGTATGTAAGGTAGTGGGATGGTAATAAGGTGGTGATAGGTGTAATGGTAAGATGGTATTTAAGATACGATATCATATAGGATTGGTGATATTGGTAACCATTGTGGGTATATGGTGTAATGGTGATGATGGTACTTAAGTGGTGTAAGGTAGTTAGATGGTGCTAAGGTGGTAGGATAGGTATATATGATGGTGTAATGGTGATAGGTTACATATGGTGCTGTAGTAAGATGGTGTATTAGTAATATGGTGATAGGTTTCATACAATGGACTGATAAGGTGGTAATATGGTGATAACAGTGTGTTTAAGATACAATATCTTGTCCTGGTGGGTCAACCTGTTGTCCTTCAAGTTTCTCATGATATCCACTTACTTTGCTTTGTTCTAAAAGAAATAAATCATAATGTATCTTATGAAGATACCAACTATATTACGATGGTGAATTGGTGATATGGTGGTTATATGATAATAATAAGGCGATGATACAATGATAATGTGCTCAGGATACAATATTGCATGTCCTTGTTCATTAGATTCAAGTGTATCATGGTATTATAATGGTGCATAAATATTAGTGAATTAAAGCAATATTATTGTAATAAGGTTGCATATGTTGTGATAAGGAAGGGTGTAACATGGCAATTATTTAAGATATAGTATTGTAGTTCAAATTTTAATAATGGTGATACATAAGATGATGGTGCTGTATACACACAATATTATGGAAGTATTGAATTAAACAATGGAAGGCAATTAGGATATGTAATACTGCCTTGATGGATCAATCATCATTGGCATATTCTTGATGAAGTGGCCAAGATTGTTTGTATCATCTCTTGTTTCAACCTCTACCAGATTTTTTACATTTTTTCTAGTCTCTTCAAGGTGTTTTAATATTGCACTGTTGGACTCAGCTGCTTCAAAATCAATAGAAGTTGGATTTAAATCCATAACATCCGTTAAAAATCGAACCATTTCTAAATTAGAACTCTTGATAGCGTAATAAAGGAGGGTCTTCTGGTCTTTTGTTTTAGCTTGTGCATTACAACCACACTCTGTTATGAAGTATAGGACTAGCTCAAAATTACCAGCTTCACATGCCCCATGAACTGAAGTGTATCCGTTATTATCAGGATCATCAGGATTATAGTGACAGCTTTTAATGAGATACAGTGCCATCTCATTACGATTGAAGAGACATGCATAATGAAGAGGAATACGACCTGATTTGTCTCTTGGTACAGCATTTGAATGAATATGGTGTCTTAAGTATTGGAATATTTTAATGTTACCTTCTTTAGCTAGCAAGTGTAAGCAAGTGATGCCATCTTTATCTTGTGATTCAGGAAGTAGTCCATACTTCTCAACTAGCTCCTTTACCATATCCATCCAATTCCTCTCACAGCTTATGTGAAGTAAACTGCGTTTGTTTGCATCCAAAGATTTGACACCTTCTGGATATACATGACACAGGTAACAAAACACATCAATATGGCCATTACTGCAAGCTGTATGAAATACAGTGGATCCTTCATTATCAGTAGCTGTAAGGAGATCATGATGAGTAGAACTACCAGTAACTGAGAACAGTAAAGCTTCAGCAGTATCCTTATGACCAGAGGCAACTGCTAAGTGTAATGGTGTCTGTCCTTTCTTGTTAGTAATTAATATATTAATATTAGCAGAGCTGGTCAAAAGTGATACCATCTTCTGTTTTCCTCTCCTACAAGCAAAGTGTAATGGTGTGTCACCATCTTTATCTTGTACATTATTAAGTAAGCTTGATTTTATTAAATATTCTAATAGTTCAAACTTGTCAGCTGCTACAGCAACATGAAGTGGTGTACGGTCTTGACGATCAGTTGCATTAGGATTACAATAATTATTATCAATGAGATACTTTAATACATTCAAGTGACCTTCCTCTACTGATATGTGAACTGCTCCATACCCTTCATCATCAGTAGCTGATAGATTACACTTCTTACTAATAAGATATTTAATAACATCTAACTGATTGAAGCACACTGCAGTAAGGAATGGAGTATGACCATATCCTGTGACAGGTAGATCAAGTGATGATGGTATGTGTTCTATAATGTACTGGACCAACTCCTGTCTTCCTTTTAAACATGCTAAGTGAATAGGAGCCATTCCCTCATCATTCACAGCACACAGATCTAACTGATGATTCTCTACCAGATGTTTGAGTATAGGAAGAGAGTCACTGTACCCACAGGTAATGTGAAGAGCTGTTAATCCATTAGAAGTATTAGCTGCTACATCACACTGAGGAAGACTAGTGAGATAAAGTACGACAGGAACATGGCCTCCTTCACATGCTTTATGAAGAACTGTTCTACCAGTAGTAGTAGTGGCATTAACATCACACTGATACTTGTTGATCAGTTCCTGTAGACAATGTAGCTTACCTTCATAAGCAGCTAAATGAGCTAGTGTGTACTTATTATTGCTAGTGTGATTAGGAATATCTACACTATACTCCTGACTGTACCATTCCAGTATATGAGTATGACCACAGCCTGCTGCTGCATGCAATGCTGTTACGCCAGATTTCTTAGTAGCTAAAGGCTCAAGCTTATACTGTTGTATTAGTAATTGTACTAGATCAAGATTACCTGAGAAACACGCAAATGTGACACATGTTTCATCACTTGTCTCCTTAGCAGTGACATCACATTCCATATCATTAATTAGAAATGTGACTGATTGAATATTACCACTATTACAAGCAAGATGTAATGGAATCCTACCATCATTGTCTGTAGAGTGTATTAAACTAATGTATTGAGGATACTGACTGGTGATATGCTTGACAAAGTGAGTGTGACCTTTTAATGATGAATAATGAATAACGTTCCAACCTTCATTATCTGTTAGGCTCAGACTACACTTGTAATCCTTCACATATAATTCCAGTAGTAAGATATCACCAGATTCAGCAGCGTAATGAATTGGTAACTTACCCTTACTGTCAGCTTGATGAGGATCTAACTGATAGGTAGTTATTAATTCTTTAACAAGAGATAAGTTAAGAGACACTGAGGCATAATGTAAAGCAGTGATGCCATTCTTAGTAGCTGCAGTAGGAGACAAACCTTGTTCAGTAATAAGATACTGAACTAAATCGAAGTTACCACTCTGTGCAGCATGATGTACTAACGTGCGTCCTTCATTATCTGTTTTATTAATATCACAATGCTGCACCTCAATGAGACATTGAGTGATTTCAATATGACCAAGACGACAACAATGATGAAGACATGTCATACCATACTTATCAGTGATATTAGGATCACTGTTATGATTATTAATAAGATATTTAACAGAATTAATACTACCTGACCGGCAGGAGTAGACTAATGGTGTACAACCATAAGTATCAGTATCATTAGCATTAAGATTATACTGAGATATGATATAACTTAATACACTAGTAGAACCTGACCAGGCAGCATAATGTACTGGAGACCTACCATCATTAGTTAATGTACAATTGATATTATATTCTTCCAATGCTTTCACTAGTAATGTACTGCCACTGAGTGATGCTAAATGAAGTAATGAGCACCCATCATTTGTAGTGGCATTGATGTTAAAGTTAGGGCAAGTTCTAGCTTTCTTGAGAAGTGAAGAAAACATTTTAACTGTTTCATTTCGTTTGATAAAATCAATATTTTGTTTTATTCTAGTATTATTAATAATTCCAATACTTGATGCATCACTTTGTGCCATAAGCTTACTATACACAATACCAGCTGGATTATGCATACCTGCATCACATGCATGATGTAAACATGACCAACCATTATTATCATTAACTAACAATGCTTCATTACCTTGAGTACTAACAATATACTCAACAACTGATGATGAACCATACCATGAAGCAAAATGAAGTAGAGTCTTACCATATTGATCCTTTAAATCAATGGATAATTGATATTGATTTAAAAAATATTTAAAAAGCTCAACACTTTTATTATTTATGGAATAACAAGTATGTTGTAGTATACCAGACCCTGAATTTTTTTTGTCATCTGGTGAGAAGAGGTTTAATGATCCAAGCTTGTAGACTAATGCCAATTCTCCACTTTTACAAGCTAACAATGATAAAGACTCACTATCAAAATTTATTTGAGAAGTATTACAATTTCTCTCATTAAAAAATTCCACTAGGTCAGAATGCCCCCCCATTGCTGAATATAGTAATGCAGTGCTATTGCTATTGTCTGGTTGATCAGGAGGAACGTGACATGTGTCTACTAGATATTGTACTATAGATAAGTGGCCTTTATAAGATGCCATATGTATACTAGATACACTATTATCATCATCTTCATTAGGATCAATACCATATTGATGAATGAGTAGTTGAAGGATCTCAATGTGTCCTCCATATGATGCAGAGTGTAATGGAGTCCAACCATGAAGACCACGATGATATGTGCTGTAACCAAATTTATCAAGAAGCCATTGTACTTCATCTCTTAATCCTCTCCAAGCTGCTTCATGTAATGGTGTACTGGTATTTTCATACCATAATGGATCACATATATCTATTATAAAAATATTATAATAAATGATATTCATTTATTGTTTGATGACCACACCAAAAAATTGAGGCTGACCACAAGTTATGTATGGAATGGGTAATTTGACCTTTTGAAGCAAAACACTTAGGCAAATTGGCTAAATTTTTATTTTGTGGTGCGTTTAGTGGAAAATGTAAACTATAGGCTTAAAGGTCAGTTCATGTACTTACCAATATCAGTGGATGAGAGCTTAACCTCTTCTATTGAGAACTGTAAAATTAGAAATAATAATAATTAATTAAATTATCAACACAATAATCATAAACCTCTCTTAGATCATATTTATCTTCTGAATCACCACATGTTAGTTCAGTGATACCAATACTAGCTAACTGTTGCTGTAGCTTTGTAGTTAGAGGAAATAATAAAGAATAAAGATACTCAGAAATGAGGTACTCTAGGACAACAGAACCAGGACGAACTCGAAGAAAATAAATATTATAATGAGGAACGTCACATTCTTCAGGTATCGCACTACGAAAGAAGAATAGGTCATCTAGTGTGTAGTCATCTCTGTCAACTTTAGCAATCATTACTCGTGTACCAGGAGGAACACCTTTTACACCAAACTCTACAGCATCAGCATCTTTCAATAGTCCACCACTGTTTATAAAATAATCCTTTAACTTCTCTTCATATGACGACCAGGCTCTTTTTAATGTACGATTGTCACTCAGGAACACACGAACAAGTTTAATTATCAGTTCATAGTTAAACCATGATACATACTTATCTTGCAAAATGATAAAAAGATCAGTCATTGTTTTAATGTCACTAAACTCTTCTCTAACTGCTTGCACTGTAGATGGATTATTTTTTCTGATAGGACCCAACAGAGCATGAACATGCATTGTAAGATAATTCAAGATTTTATGAAGAAGTCCTGGCTTTTTGAGGAAGGATTCCATTGATATTTGCAATGCATCAGCAAACACATCCTGTAACTCATATATCTTCTTCGCCAAAGGATGGTTTATTTCAGGACGATGAACATAAACTGTATAAAAGAAAATCATTATTACTACATGAAAAGGTTATTGGTGTGATAAATAGCTAACATTATTAAATTTCAGTTAGTAATGTGTTTGATTTGTGCATTAAAAGGAGGCAATTACTACCTGAGTTATTGTATGAGCTATAAAATAGCTCAAAAATAGCTACAAAAATAGCCCATATAATATTATTGTATGAGCTATTTTTCTATCATAGTGAAGGATTGAATGATAAATTACCTGTTGCTCTGTCAGTGCTTGCTGGTGACAAAGCTACCTCATCTGATTCTGGAGTGGCACTCTTTTCTGAGAAAAATAATAACCAAAATAACAGCAAAAGTACTAAAATAATGTAGAGTTGTTATCAAATAAGGGTACATACAAAACCATAATTTACTAGAATTATTATGTGCTAATTTTGTGCATGTGAGACAGTATCCTAGGGAAATAATTTTGTGAGAAATCTAATATTGCATTTTCATAATCAAGTTTTTGTTATACATACAGCTAAGAGAAAAGGCAAATGAGTGACAAAATTGGGTCAAATTTTTACATTCACTATTTGTACATAACGATATTCATCGCATAATAATGATATTCATGTACTATATCAGTAGTGTGACTTCCAGCAATTGGCTTAAAGGGTAACTGCAATGTTTTTTTTTTGGGTATTTATTTTATGGTCTTAATGTGAGTACCAGACCATAATAATAATGTGTTCAAACTCCCTTTATATTTCAGAAGGCTCAGTGTCACATATCAACTGTGTTTGGCCAGTTTTCTTAACTTATAGCTAATTTGTAGTTAAATAACTAATTCTAATAACTTTTGGTCTGCCAATCCGCCCACTTGCCATACTACATAAACCCCTGCTTCAGCCATCTTCCTCGGCCTTTTTCTTAGCTCTGCTGTGCTATAGTAGTGCCACGTGTCAAGCCAAGCTTGAGTTCATCAATGGATGAGATCCTTAAGAAGTCGGACACTATTTCAGGAAAGGTGGACACCCTCACAGAGGATGTGACCAACCTAAAGAGGAAAGACAAACAGAGAGAGAAAGATGGTAAGACTGTTCCAGACGAGACTGAGGAAGATCACCACCGCTCCAGATCTAGGAGCTGCGCTAGGAGCAGAAGCCCCCTTGGTCCCAGGAGACACTGGTGACCTAGAAGGGAATAGGAGATCAACCTCTCACGAAATGACCTCGGAGAGGTCTTGGGGGGATAGAGACCCGGCGGAGCCCACAGATCTTCTCTTTACCTCACTACTCGGACGAGGAAGATGGGGTTGAATTGATTGAAGTCTTGGAGGGGACTCATAGATTCTTGAAGACAGTATGCATACGGAGTATGTCGAATGAACTCCGGAGGAAGAAGTGGAGCGTTTACAAGTTCCCCAAGGTGCCAGCTACTATAACCCCAAAGGTGGACCAGGTCATAAAGTCTTTGGCTTCACAATCTGCCAAATTGACCAACAGAGAGCTGGCCCGATTGCAAACTTCGTTTTAGACTCCATGGCTCCCGTCTGCCTTGATGGAGATGATATCCCACGAGCCAGACAGGGTGTCTATCGAGGATATAAAGATTGCCACATCAACAGCTACTGAGCTAATTGGTAACACGTCAGCACAGATATGCCACCTCAGAAGAGAAAAACTGATGCAATCCATCAATAAGAACCTGCTCCCCTTGGTCAAAGAGGATGGAGACTTCCTTGAAGCTCCTCCCAACCTTTTCAGTGCTGACTTTTCGAAGCGTGCCAAGGACCACTTGGATCAAGTGAAATCACTCAAAGCAGTATCACTCCTAACTAAACATATCCCCCAGATACAGAGCTCCGGCAACAAGCCAGCTCATGTTTTTCGGAGAGGCAGGGAGAGGCCAGGCCAGTGGAAGGGGTGGAGGCCCCACATTCTCACAAAAGAGTCGTTCAGGGGAAAGACCTCCCTGTCACTAGTCCAGAAACTCTCTCAGAAACAACACACACGTTTGTTCAATAAAAGTATTTCAAAATACTCAGTCAATACAAAATGCAATTGTAGCCAAGGGCATCATACCTCTGCAAAAGCAATCAAGTCCAGCCGGACGGCTGGCATACTTTATAGCCAATTGGCAAAAACTAACAAAGGACCGGTGGGTCCTAAATACAGTATTGGGGTACAAGATAGAATTCATCTCAGAACCCTGCCAGTACCAGAGACCCTTCCCAACCCAATTAAATCAGGACCAGCAAAAGCTGGTGTCTCAGGAGATCACAGAAATGATCTCAAAAGGGGCAGTATTAGAGATACAAGCCCCACAAGAGGGGAGTTTTTTCTCCACCCTCTTTCTAGTACCAAATAAAGATGACGGCCAGAGGCCTGTAATAAATCTAAAAAACCTCAATTCATTCATAAATGCCCCACACTTCACGATGGAGGGAATACATACCCTCAAAAGCCTACTCAGGAAAGGAGATTGGCTTGTGAAGATAGACTTGAAGGATGCTTATTTTTCAATCCCCATAAAATAACAACACAGGAATTTCCTGTTTTTCCAATTCGAAAACAAAGTCTACCAGACTACCAGTTCAACTGCCTCCCATTCAGCCTGGCCTCAGCCCCATGGGTCTTTACCAAGACCCTAAAGCTGATAGCAGCTCTCGGACAGGAGCTGGGGATACAGTTGGCAGTCTACATAGACAACATTCTCCTAATGGCAGAGACCAAGGAGAAGGCCAGCGACCATGCATCAGGCCTGATACACCTTTTCCAATGCCCAGGGTTCACAATAAATTTGGAGAAGACAATACTACAACCATCCCAGTGCCTAGAATTCCTAGGTTTTATGGTAGATACCATCAAGATGAAGCTGAGTCTCCCAACTCAAAAAAAAAAAGATTCGGGCGGAGTCTCGACAACTATTGGGGATGGAGCATGTAACATGTCGCGCCCTCTCAAGGTTAATTGGCAAAATGAATGCCACAAACCAGCTCCTCTTTTCTACAGGAGCCTACAGATAGACCTGGCATCAGCCCTCAGGGAAGGGAACCAGGATTACGAGACAACCCTTGCTCTGTCTCCCAACAGCAAGGAGGAACTAATCTGGTGGGACACACAGATGATAAATTGGAATGGCAAAATGCTACTGACAACGGAGCCAGACCTGATCATAGAATCAGATGCCTCAACCCAAGGCTGGGGTGCCTCTCATCAGGGCTCCAGCACTGGAGGACCCTGGTCTCCCCAGGAGAGGGAGTGTCATACAAACTGTCTGGAACTGTTAGCGGTGACTCTAGTTCTAAAGACATTGCCAAAAACAAGACAGGAATGTCAGTATTAATGAAGATAGACAACACGACAGCAGTTGCCTATATCAACAATCAGGGTGGGACAGTATCCAAAGAGTTGATATCCCTGACCAGGAACCTATGGATGTGTTGTCTGGAGAGGAACATCCGCATTCAAGCTCAGCACCTACCTGGTGTATTAAACCAGGCGGCAGACAGGGAATCGAGGTCCATGAGGGACAGGTCAGATTGGAGTCTAGATCACTCAACATTTCAAAAAATCAACAGGGTCTATGGGCCACTGGAAGGGGACTTATTTGCATCAAGACTAACCAATCAGTGTCAACGTTACTTCAGTTGGCGGCCAGATCCGTTTGCAGAGGCAACCTCCAGGACTGGACAATAATAAAAGGCTTTGCCAATCCCCCCTGGAACCTGATATCCAGAGTATTAACGAAAACACAAGCACAGGGGACAGATATAATTCTGGTAGCCCCTGTCTGGAAGACACAGCTGTGGTATCCCCTCCTATTGTCATTAATAGCAGATTGGCCATGGCTACAGAGACCCAATATAAAGTCAATACCCATAATGCCCCAATTAGCCGTTTGGAGCATCTCAGGGAAAGCCTTAGCAATTAAGGCCTTTCAGGACAAGCTACTGATCTCATCATTGACTCTTGGAGATCGAAGACTAGTAAATCATATGACTCATTATTTAGCCGATGGAATCGCTGGTGTTCTGAACGGGGTTCAGATCCCTTTTCAGGACCAGTGAGTGAGGTTGCAAATTTTCTAGCCTCTTTATACCAAGAGGAATACCAGTATAACTCGGTCAATGCTTACAGGTCAGCCATATCATCAGTACATGACAGAGCAGATGGAGTACCAGTTAGTCAACACCCCATTATCACTAGGCTGATAATAGGGATATTCAATGTAAGATTCCCCATCCCCAGATGTTCTAATACTTGGGATGTACAACGGGTACTCAATTTCCTTCAATCCCAAGGGAAGTCAGAGACACTCCCACTCAAAATGCTGACACTGAAAAGTAGCAATCACCAGATCATCCCAGTCTGCAGACTTATCTCAACTAGACACCTCAAGAATGAGGCCGGCTGAGAATGGGTTTCATTCTTACCATCTGCGTTAGCAAAACAGTCAAGGCAGGGTAAGCCAACAGAAACTTTCTTCTTCCCCTCCTTCTCGCAAAACCCTATACTGTGCCTGGTGGAGACCATCTCAGTATACATAGACAAAACTAATCAGGTACGGGGGAATGAAACTAAATTATTTCTGTCTTTCATCAAACCTCACAAAGCAGTAACAAAGCAGTAAAAGAGAACAGTCTTGGAACATGCTGGGATAAATACGGAAATATTTAGGGCTCACTCCACTCGTGGAGCATCAGCCTCAATAGCAGCTAGAGGCAGAGTTACACTAGAAGATTTTTGAAAGCAGCAAACTGGAGCTCAGAGTCAGTTTTCCAGAAATTCTACCATAAAGAATTAGATCAAGCAGCCTATGGAAGGGCTGTAATCAATCAGAATAGCGTGGGAGAAGCTACGAATAACACAGTTGATATGTGAGACTGAGCCTTCTGAAGTATAATTGTCAGAATGGCTAAGGCCACAAAGTGACTGCAAGCTATTCTAGATTATATGAAGAAGGTGAAGTCGATCATATCAACTGTCCACACCCACCCTCCCAACGGAAGAGGAGGAGCTAATCGAAGGCCAAGGAAGATGGCTGAAGCAGGGGTTTATATAGCATGGCAAGTGGGCGGATGGGCGGACCAAAAGTTATTAGAATTAGTTATTTAACTACAAATTAGCTATAAGTTAAGAAAACTGGCCAAACACAGTTGATATGATCGACTTAACCTTCTTCATATAATGTAGAATAGCTTGCAGCCACTTTGTGGTGTTAGCCATTCTGACAATTGTCCGAAAAAAATTATTCACTGAGATATGAGCCTTCAAAAATTGCACTTTTTACTTTCTACCAATTTACTTCCTGTCGATGGGTGTGGCTAAATGTGACATAATTAAACCATAGATAATAGAGTAATTAAAAGGAATTGGAAACGCCCACACTTTCCTGTTTCACTCAGTGTCCGTATGCAGTAATGGCTCCAGATAGCTCTGTGAATTCAGCAAGCCTCCTCTAGTGCTCCTGGTGGTTGTTAAAAGGTTACTAATTTTCCTTTTATAAAGGCAAAGTGTCACAACAATAAAGACTAGAGTTCTTCTGCATGAAAATCAATCAAATTTACTGAGTGCCTTATGGTTTGCTCCGGCACTGATGCACATGCATGTGACTGTTCACAGCCACATTTTAGAAATTAACATACAGTTACCTTCAAAATTATTTTGTTCTGTATATTCTAAAGCAGAAATATAGACAGCATCTTTATAGGGATAAATTATTATATTTTTTAAAGAATTTTGTTTATAAATGTCTAAATTTTAATTTTCGTCCCATGATCTATAAAGAACAACATACAAGTAAAATTATAAGTCATTGCACTAAAGTAGCACTTCAGTAATCACTGTAGCAATAATTGTTACAGTAGGATCTTCGGTACTGCTACATGGTAGAGGTACGAAAGAATACAATAAATTTTCGCTGAAAGTTTCCATTACTACCACAGGAGTATTGAATAAGATTTGAAAGTGTGCTATTGGCATGCAGGTCTACTTATAGTTGCCTGGTATGCTATAGACTTTCATTGTTTATCCTTTGATGGTGAGTTATAGGTACAAAACTGTTTTTATGGAAGCTATCACTGAAAATAGCCAATTTATACATGGATTGCAGGTGTAATTTATGTATTTCAAAAATTTCAATAAATAGTCGTACCAGTATACAACATTATTAATGACAAGAGCTACCTCAGTTACAAACTACTTTGCAAATAAACCTAGATAAAGTCCTCTGGTTGATTCTCGAGGCAATAAAAATTGATTGAATTCTTTGGACACGGATTACAACGCACATTCTCCATTCATTGCTATGGGATCATGTGAGCCGTTTCCAATCCCTTTTAACTCTAATATCTATGATTAAACATAGAAGTAGGAATGTTTGCAGATAACTCCATTCCTTTATAGAGGAAAAGATCTTTATTCTCTGCATTGTAATGTAATAGCAGTAATTTAAAAATTGGGATCATTAACTTTCATTATTTTAAGCATGCAACTGCAAGAAAGACATGAAGTATGACAGGAAGTAGAAACAGGAAGTGAAGCAAAAAATGCATTTTTGAAGGCTCATATCTCAGTGAATAATTTTTTTAGGACAATGAGAGTTGGAACACATTATTATAATGGTCAGGTAATCATATTAAGACCATAAAATAAATGTAGGTTTAACACCAACTAGGAGGTCTTAAACCGATATAAACAACGAATGCTATTATAGCTGTGCGGCTGCATTGTTAACAATGATGCGACCACTGCCACATGTTGCAATGTGCAGGGGCATTGCGGTGGACTGTGTGTTTCAATAGAGCAGTAATGGCAGCTTGGAATACACTTTAGTCAAGAAGAAGGCTTAAGAAGTGACTGGATGAAGCTATCATGAGCAAACCTCACGCTAATATGACCCTAGGATGGCTTTGACTGACAATGGAGCCAAACTATGAGACCGCTGGATCATGACGCAGTGACCCCAGTGAAGATCTCTCTGGTGGGTTATTCACAGTGTGGAAGAGCAAGAGGAATATCATATTCTTGAAGGCTTAGTGGAAGAAGAGCCAGCAGACCTTTTTCTATTACTATAATAATAGCTTTTGAAATTTTAATCAAAATTATGCTTCTTGGCCCCGACTCGGCCCCGGGATTTATACAATTTTAATACCTCATTAGTCCTCAAAACATCAAAGAGAATTATTCATGAGTTGTTTATATATCCAAAAAGACATAGCGGTTACCCTAAGGCTTTAATACCAAAAAGGAGATAATTAGGCTATCCAGTACCTAAACGTATGCTAACACATAAAGTTGATACTATTTGATACATAGTATTAATGTCAACACTCAACTAATATATGTACCTTTTGAACTAGTTGATCCTGCAGGTGGCATAGCTGGTAGAGGATGTTCACGAGCTATTTCATCAGCTAATGCTGAATTTCTTCCTCCTTCTTTAACAGCTACACACACTCTCCTCCAACAAGGAATACCATAACGTTCGTAATCATAATCTTTTATTAGCCAATACTCTAAAACTTTCTGCAGACAAGTGACAGTATCTCCACGACAATCAGCTTCTATCCTGTTAATTGTGCTTATTTTGAGACGCAAGGAAATGGCAATTTGCTTCCAGCGAGGTGAAAGTTGCTCCATTTTTTCATAAATATCATAAAAGTCCTCGATATCTGCAAAAAATACTATTAAATATCAAATATATCCACAAACTCACTTAGTTCTTTATTGCAAACGTTTATAAAAGGAGCAGAGGAGGAAGTACTAGTACTTGTAGCCATTGTTTGTGGAATGTACACACCCACAAAAAGGTGGTCATCTAGGCGTGGCTCACAAGCTCAGTAGTACTCCGTAGTCTCTACATCTCTGAATAGTATACGGAGTAGACACGTGAGTTGTAATGAGCTTAATGGCGTTCCTCGTGGCGTTCCCTCGAACGTTCCCTGTCCAGTGTACTTGTAGAAAGCTTCTATCCCAGTATCCCTCTCTTCATTTTTAGTAGAACACCATCAGACAATCAGCTCTTGAATCTCATTTACTCAATAAAGGAGTGAGGACATAATGTAATGTTACTAATGTACCACTGCTCAGTGTAATCCAGTAATTAATTGAGTTAAAATTAGATTAAAGATTTAATGAACTGTCTATTATATATGCCAATAATTTCCAGGGGATTAAAAAATAATTCATAAAATTAGACCTAAGGTGGGAATCATAATTTTTTTAGAGGGTATATTTCCTGGGGAAAATATTTCACGAAAATCACCTTTCAACCTATTCACAAGGAAAAATTTTGCAGTTTTCTTCTACTGACCATTATTAGTATAGTAAAAAACAATTTTTGTAGGTAAAAATTTTTGCGAATTTTCTAAAACCGTTAAATTAGCAAAATGAAATCCCCTTGAAATATACCCCCTATACGGTATATGAATTTTTATGTACAATTATTTTGTTCATATTTAAACTGAATTGATATTTACAATTACTTGGAAGTTATTTTTGAAATTATTTGTAAACCTAAGAGCCACATATTAATTTTATTTATAATGTCTCCTCTCCCTCTATCATCTCTCATACATGTATACTCCAGTAGTTCTGAATCAAGTGATGGATCAGATGATCCTAAGACTAATGATGATGAAGGGTCTCTGGATAAGGTTGATTTGGGTTCTCTCTCTCGTGCTATTGCCACCATATCAATACCTGATACTCTACCTGAGCAGGTACCTCTCCTGGTACTCAATAGGAACCCAATGTTCTCACGGTTTGTCAAAATGGTGGAGGTAAGTCTAAATGATTTGTGATTGTTAGTTATACTCTACCATATACTGGGTACTTTTGGATGGGCTTGAATTAGTGAATTTGATTAACTGATCACAAAAAGTCATAATTCAAAAATTTACTGTCAGAATCAGCTCAAATATTCTACATAGCATAAGGACATCAATATGTATCAGAAAATGTAATAAAAATTTTGGGGTGATTTTGGAGCCATTTTTGGAAAAACCATGGGTTATAGTACTAGGAAATTTTCCGAATTTGCTCATTTAAAAAATTAACATAACTCAAAAATTTGAGTTCGGAATCGGCTGAAACCTTCTACATAGCATAAGGACATCAATATGTATCATAAAATGTAATAAAAATTTGGAATGATTTTGGAGCCATTTTTTGGAAAAACCATGGGCTATATAAATTTTCCGAAATTTGCTCATTTTTAAAAATAGCCATAACTCAATAATTTGAGCTTGGAATTGGCTAAAAATTTTCTACACAGCATAAGGACATCAATATGTATCAGAAAATGTAATAAAAATTTGGGGTGATGCCTTTTTTTGGAAAAACCATGGGCTATATAGTACAGGGAAACTTTCGGAAATTTCTCATTTAAAAAATGACCATAACTCAAAAGTTTAAGCTCGGAATCGGCTGAAACTTTCTACATAGCATAAGGGCATCAATATGTATTTTAAATTTTAATAAAAATTTGGGGCCATTTTGGATGATTTTAAAGTGGTTAATAGACTAAGTGGTTAAAAAAATGGACTAAAGTCCCTGTACTATAATAGTACAGAGACATTAGCCAAATTTCACTAAAAATGAAAAGTAGAAAATTTTTCATTTTTGTAATATTTCCTGATACATAATACATGTTCTTATGTTGTGTAGAAAGTTTGAGTTAAATCAAAATTGGATTTTTTAACGAATTTTTTAAGTTCCTCAAAATCGAGTTGAAATTTAAGCAATGTACCATGGGCCATAGTACAGGGTACTGTATACGCCATATATTTTATGAGGATTAAATTTAGCAATTTTTGCTTTTTGGAAAAATTTATGAAATTAAAATCTGTGCTGATTATATAGTAGGTGTGGCGATTACATTAAAATCGCGAAATTTTTATTCGTGAATACAAAAATGCAGCCAAATTGCAAACTTTTATACCCGCGAAATATATGGCATATATGGTATTTTGTCAAGAATACTGGTAGGAGAAAATATTTCATTCTGTTACATGACCATTCTTATCTCTCTCTCTCTCTCTCTTGTCCCACAGAGAGTCATTGGCTCAGATCATTGAGGCTAGTAAAAGAGTTATAGATGATCCTACACATCTTGCTGATTTTGGAGCTGCACTGACCAGTGGAGAATCACATCAAATTCAAGCAGTTCTTGAATGTCCAGACGTAATCACTATTACTATTATTATTATTATTGTTGTTGTTTTTGTTGTTGTTGTTATTGTTTTTATTAGATTCCTGAGCGATTAATGTTAATACTTGAACTACTCAAGAAAGAACTAGCCATTGTAACACTACAAAAGAAACTTGGAAAAGAAGTAAATACATGTATAGAGTGTATGTACATGTAAATGAGCTCATTTCACTTCAATATGAAGAATTGTGCGTTTATGATATTGTAGCCAAATATATTTACAATGGAAAAGATAAAAATGGCAAGCAATGCTATAGAGAAATACAATCTATTTGCTTTGCCACATTTTTAACCCTTATATTCTGTAATTTTTTTTATTTTTAGGTTGAAGAGAAGTTTACTAAAATGCAGAGGAAATATTTATTACAAGAGGAACTGAAAATAATAAAGAGAGAACTAGAAATAGAAGTAATGGAGACTGAGAGAGAGAGGGGGGAGAGGTGAATGGAAGAAGTTGAATAAGTTGTTTTTAATATTAAACAAGTTTTGTGAAAAGATCTTGTCAATGACTGTACCAAAGGAAGTGGAGACTGTGATTGAAGAAGAATTGAACAAACTGTCCTTCCTTGACAACCACTCATCAGAATTTAAGTAAAAAAGAAAGATTTTATGATTGCCTTTTACTTTATCATCCCTGCCTTTTTTGCCCCTCCCTCACTCCCCCCTCCCTCCCTCCCTCCCTCCCTCCCTCTCTCTCTCCCCCCTCTCTCTCCCCCTCCTTCCCTCCCTCCCTCTCTCTTCTAGTGTTACAAGCAACTATCTTGATTGGTTGATGAGTATACCCTGGGGTAAGACCAGTAAAGAGGACTTCCATTTAGAGAGGGCTAAGGTTATACTTGATGAGGATCATTATGGACTCAAGGACATTAAGGACAGGATACTGGAGTTTATAGGAGTCTCAAGATTGAAAGGATAAGTTCAAGGAAAGATACTCTGCTTTGTAGGACCACCTGGTAATGTATTGTACATGTACATGTACTGTCTATTTTATTAATTTATGTTTATTGGGTAATGATTCTATTGGTACTACTGGTAGTGTGTTTATTAATTTATAACTCTTTTATTCTCTTACAATTCTTTTTATAAGGAATATATTGTGCTTTAATTGCTACGTATGTGTATGTACGTTGTACATGTACAAGTACTTTAAACATATTATTTGAATCAGTCTACATGTTATTATATGGTCATGTTTTTTCTTCTATTATGTTCCTCTTCCTCCCTTCATCCCCCCTCTTTCTCTCTCTGCAGGTGTTGGTAATACCAGTATAGCTCATTCACTTGCCCGGGCATTAAATAGAGAAGTAAGACCACACAATAAACTAATACACCAATCACTGACTGACTCTCTCTCTTCGTGTGTGTGTGTGTTACTACTTTAGGTTCAGTGTAGGAGGTATGACTGATGTGGCTGAGATAAAGGGACACAGGAGGACATACATGTATGTTGGTCCAATGCCTGGTAAAGTGATACAGTTTGAAGAAAGTACAGACCGAGAATCCACTCATACTGATCGATGAGGTTGATAAACTGGGACTCGGGTACCAGGTATGGGAGTTTGGGAATGGAATATTGTTGTAGATAATTTTTTTACATGTATTGATGATGCATAATGCTTTATAGTATATGATAGCGTTGGATTTATGGTTTTTTTTTCTTGTTTTTGTTTATTTATTATTCATGTTCTCTCTCTCTCAAAGGTGATCCAGCCAGTGCTTTGTTAGAGTTGTTGGATCCAGAGCAGAATTCTTTCTTTTTGGATCATTATCTTGATGTTCCTGTGGATCTCTCACATGTTCTGTTCATTAGTACAGCCAATACAACTGACACTATACCAGGACCACTCATTGACAGAATGGATATAATACAAGTAAAGGAGCAACTGATACATGAATATATATGTACTTATATTGTGTAGCAAGTTCGAGCTGATTCCAATCAAGATCGGATTTTTTTACGAAATTTTAATTTTGTTAAAAATAAAAAGGAAAGAAATTTCCATTTTTATTACATTTCCTGATACATATACCGTATAGGGGTTATATTTCACTGAAAATAAATTTTGCGTTCATTAAATTCACGAAATTAAATTCCACAAAAGAGGTGTGGCACACTAGGAAAAATGGCTGCAGTGCAGAAGGTAGGATTCGCGAAAATTTATACCAGCAAATAGCAAATCTGAACAAATTTGGGAAATTTTATACCAACAAAATAAAACCTCTATACGGTATGTTCTTATGCTGTGTAGCAAGTGTGAGCTGATTCCAATCAAAATCGAATTTTTATGAGTTTTTAAATTTGCTCAAAAATTGGGCCAAAGTCCCTGTACTATAGTACAGGGTCGTTAGCCAAATTTCATCAAAAATGACAAGGTGAGGATTCTCAGTTTTTATAACACTTTTTACTACATATACATGGTCTTATGTTGCCTACAAAGTTTGAGCTGATTCCGATCCAAATTAGATTATTTAGGAATTTTTAAAGTTGCTAAAAAATCAGGCCAATGAACATGTACTATAGTACAGGGTTGTTGGCCAAATTTCTTCAAAAATTACAAGGTGAGAATTCTCCATTTTTATAACACTCTTTAATACATACATGATACATGTACTTTTGTTGCATATATACATGTAGTTTAAGCTGATTCCGATCAACATTGGATGTTTACATTAAAGTTTATTCATACACCATAGACTATTATATCATTCTTAATCTCACTCTTAGGTCTCTGGTTACATATCAGAAGAGAAGGAAGCCATTGCTCAGAATTACCTGATACCTCAAGCTTGCTCTTCCTCTGGTTTGGAGGATGGACAGGTCCTCATAGAAACTGATGCTCTCCAGTCCCTCATCAAGTAGTACTGCAGGGAGAGTGGAATGAGGAACCTACAGAAACACATTGAGAAGGTTATGGCTGTAATATAAGTCATAATAATGAATGCATACACATGTACATATGTTGTCCTTTGCTTGTTGAACTGTTTCATTATTTATGTAGTGTACATGTAATTGTACAGTTACTTCAAATATTCAGCTAAATATTCCCTATACTTATAATATTATGGCATACCATATATACATGTATGGCCAGGTGCCATTGAGCATGTGCATAATAGCTAATAATGGTGGATTTTATTTTGGCGAATGGCTATCAAAACACCAAATCTGCCCAATTTAACTTTCTCCGAAATTTCCCACTATATGGTACGTCCGTTGTAATTTCAATCTCCTTCATTGTACAGATATTACATAAAGCTGCTTTTAAGGTGGGCATCCACTATGCAGCATTGTTGCTTGCAACTTGTGGTTAAACCTTTGATGTGGTTGGGCAACATGTTGCATGAAGTAGAGAGAGTCTCAACTTCATGCAATATGTTGCACAACCACATCAAAGGTACTTGCAACAAAGTTGCATAGTGGATGCGCACCTTTAAAGTTGTATCACTGTCTCTTCTTCTAATTTAAAAGATTTCGTCGGTCATCCTCTGTTCATTTCCAATCGCCTCTACGAGACCACACCCCCTGGAGTGGTCATGGGTCTGGCTTAAACATCAATGGGAGGCACTACTCTTTATGTGGAGACAGGCATGACTGAGGGGCAGGGCCTGTCAAAGGAGGGGAGAGGAGAGGGGGGCATGACTACCACTGGACAGTTAGGAGATGTAATGAAGGAGTCCACTGTTATTGCTTATACTTATGCTAAGGTAGAGAGGAGAGAGAGAGAAATAACAATGTAAGGTGCTATGATGTAAATTGTATTTTTTGTATTTATTTTAGTCATTTTTGTCTTCAAAAGATCCTACAAATGATTTCCTTGAGAAAGCAAAGTTCATCTCCATGTTCCTGAGGTAAGTAATACTTTCATAATAATAATAATAATGATATTGTTATTATTATTTTTGCAATTATTATTATTGCCATTATTATTTTCAACAATTAATAATGACAGCTGCAACTAATATTATTATTTTATTATGATCAATTTTATTGATTATTATTGTTATTATTATCATTATTTTATTAATTAAAGGGTACTACCCCAAAGGATGGTCCCTTAGCAGGTGTCACTATAGTCTCTGCCCTCCTCTCACTGGCTATGGATCGTCCAATACGTCAGAATGTTGCCATGACTGGGGAACTGTCACTCACTGGAAAGGTATGTACATGTACATGTATGCTGGTATAGTAAATTGACATTTGTATAAACTGTGTAATATACATGTATGCAATATAATATGTTTCATAGTCTTTTCTTTTGTTCAAATTACCATAAATGTTCAAATAAAGGCCGGGCTTGAATAAACGCCTGGTACTAAGAATCTCCAAGTATAGATACGCATATTTTACTCAATGTAAATCCTACAATCTGTGGAGTGTCCAAAATGGCCTAACTTGTTACCTTAAGCCTACTATTTTTAGCGTCTACTAAATTTAGCTATATTAGCGAGAGAGCTTTAAACCGCTAAATTAAATAGACGCCTAAATAATTATAATGGTTATTTTTATAGTTAATTTGGTTAAAAACGCTAAAATTAGTAACGCTAAACATGATTTTTGCTGATTTCGCTAAAATTAGTAGACGCAAATAATAGTAGGCTTAAGGTAAGCTGAGTGCATTGAATCTGGAGGTCCGGGTTCGAATCCCAGTTTTTTCTTTACGCAATTTTTTTGTCCTGGAAAGAAATAAACGCCCTGGCTTTTATTTGAACATTTACAGTAATCAGTGATTTTTTGGGAAAACCATTGGCTATAGTACAGGGAAATTTTCTGAAATTGGCTCATTTTTAATGACCTGGGGGCGAAGCCCCCAGGTTGTTCCTATAATTGATTTCACCATCACGCTATCTATATATATATATATATATATATTTGTATGTCCACACTTACATTTCTTCTATACATGTTGTATTGGAGAAATAACAAGCCTTAGCAACCAACCACCCACGCTCCTTTACGTAAGTGGGTGTGGCCACGACAAGCAAAATGGCGGATTGCTCACGGGACAAAGTTATGAGCTTTCTAACTAGTCAGGCGGGGCCTCGCCTGACTACTTTCTGACAGCAAAAGAACATAGAGATACTGTCTAAAAACTTCTCTAGAAGCATTTGAAGGTAGAGAGAACCTCTTAATAAGTGCCCAGCTATGCATGCAAGGTGGTGAAATCAATTATAGGAATATTTTTTACACTGTTACGCTTATTTAAATGGCCGTAACTCAAAATTTTTAACCCTGGAATTGGCTCAAACTTTCAACATAGCATTAGTACATCAATATGTAGATTTCAGAGCCATTTTTTGAAAAAACCTTGGGCTATAGTACATTTTTATTACATGATCCTCTTGTCCCACAGAGAGTCATTTTGGAGCTGCACTGACCAGTGGAGAATCACATCAAATTCAAGCAGTTCTTGAACATCCAGATGTAATCACTTCAAGTCCACTGTGGCAGGAGAACTGGAATAAAATTGTTGACTTATTTAATTTTGATTAATTTTTATAAAATAATATTATATTAAAAATTTATTAAAATGTCAAAATAGAAAATTCAATGCTATGTTAAAGTAAGTCAAAATACAATAACAACAACAACAACAACAATAATAATATAAGCATAACAATGACAATAAGAATGAGACTGATAATAATAATTTTAGAATAAAAAGAGAAAAGGAAAGTAGAGAGAGAAATGGTGACAAAATATTTAGAACAACAATAATAATAATAACAAATTAAGTGTATATACAAAATAAAGGTACATGTGTACATGCTATAATAAAACAATTTATTAATTAAGGAAGAAAGGGAAGACTAACAAAAGAAAGCAAAGAGTAGCTCCAGTGATACGTGTTAATGGAGAATATATTAAAGAAGAAGGATTGGTGATATTGGTAACCATTGGGGTGTATGTGTGGGTATATGGTGTAATGGTGATAACTGCATGGTAAGGTGGTTACGGTTAGGATAGTAATATGGTGGTACAATGTCTTTGGTGTACATGATAATGATAAGATGACAATGGTGGGTAATTGTCAAACCTAGGATAAAGGTATTAAGATTAATGGTGATCTAAGTTAAGATATTACACAAGTAATGTATAGGTGATATTGGTAGCCATTGGTGTATGGTGTAATAGTACAATGGTGATACAATGGTATGTAAGGTAGTGGGATGGTGATAAGGTGGTGATACTGTGTAATGGTAAGATGGTGTTTAAGATACAATATCGTATAGGATTGGTGATATTGGTAACCATTGTGGGTATATGGTGTAATGGTGATGATGGTACTAAAGTGGTGTAAGGTAGTTAGATGGTTGTAAGGTGGTAGGATAGGTGTATTGGTAATATGGTGATAGGTTACATACTATGGACTAATAAGGTGGTAATATGGTGATAAGGTTGTGTTTAAGATACCGTATCTTGTCCTGGTGGGTCGACCT
>NW_003546898.1:25161-38697 GCF_000090795.2 Amphimedon queenslandica
CTTGTGCTTCGAGGTATAGTCCACAGTTGTCAATTACAAGTTGTACCAATTCCATATTCCCACCCTCACATGCTGCATGAAGTATAGTGCATTTTCTATTATCCAAAGTATTAATGCCATCAGGATGAATACTATACAAGTAAAGAAAAACATCAATATGGCCATGACTGCAAGCTGTATGAAATACAGTGGATCCTTCATTATCAGTAGCTGTAAGGAGATTATGATGAGTAGAACTACCAGTGACTGAGAACAGTAAAGCTTCAGCAGTATCCTTATGACCAGAGGCAGCTGCCAAGTGTAATGGTGTCTGTCCTTTCTTGTTAGTAATCAATAAGTCATTGTTAGACAGACTGGCTTTTAGTAACAGTAATACCATATTCTGTCGTCCATGTTGACAGGCTACATGTAATGGTGTATTACCATCTTTATCTTGTACATTAATAAGTACAGCATTATGTGGATTATTGTATATGTCATGAGGACTGTCTAATAAACACTTTATCTCACGTAGCCAGACAATACTCATTGAGGGTATACTCTTACTCAGTAAATATTGTAATATTTCATCTTTATTAGCTGCTACAGCAACATGTAGTGGTGTACAGTCTTGATGACTGATTGTATTAGGATTACAATAATTATTATCAATGAGATACTTCAATACATTCAAGTGACCCCTCTCTACTGATATGTGAACTGCTCCAGACCCTTTACCATCAGTAGCTGATAGATTACACTTCTTACTATTAAGATATTTAATAACTTCTAACTGATTGAAGTACACTGCAATAAGGAATGGAGTACGACCATCTTTACTGTCAGGTAGTTCAAGTGATGATGGTATGTGTTCTATAATGTACTGGATTAAGTTCAATCTTCCATTACTACACGCTAAGTGAATGGGAGCCATTCCATCATCATTGTCAGCAAACAGATCTAACTGATGATTCTCTACCAAATGTTTGAGTATAGGAAGAGAGCCACTGTACTGACAGGTAATGTGAAGAACTGTTGATCCATTAGAAGTCTTAGCTGCTACATTACACTGATGAAGACTAGTAAGATAAAGTACCACAGGAACATGACCTCCTTCACATGCTTTATGAAGAACTGTACTACCAGTAGTAGTAGTGGCATTAACATCACACTGATACTTGTTAATTAGTTCCTGTAGACAATGTAGGTTACCATTATAAGCAGCTGAATGAGCTAGTGTGTACTTGTTATTGCTAGTGTGATTAGTAATATCCACACTATACTCCTGACTGTACCATTCCAGTATATGAGTATGACCAGTCTCTGCTGCTGCATGTAATGCTGTCGTGCTATATTTATCAATATTGATAGGTTCAAGCTTACACTGTTGTGTTAGTAATTGTACTACATCAAGATTACCTGAGAAACAGGCAAATGTGACACATGTTTGATTATGTGTATCCTTAGCATTGACATCACATTTCATATCATTTATTAGAAATGTGACCAATTGAATATTACCACTCTCACAGGCTAAATGCAATGGCACCCAACCCTCATTGTCAGTAGAGTGTAATAAACTAATGTATTGAGGATACTGACTGGTGATATGCTTGATAAAGTGAGTGTGACCTTTTAAAGATGAAAAATGAAAAACATTCCAACCTTTGCTGTCTGTTAGGCTCAGACTACACTTGTATTTCTTCACATATAATTCCAGTAGTAAAATATCACCAGATTCAGCAGCATAATGAATTGGTAGCTTATCATTACTGTCAGATTGATGAGGATCTAACTGATAGGTAGTTATTAATTCTTTAACAAGAGATAAGTTAAGAGACCATGAGGCATAATGTAAAGCAGTGAGGCCATTCTTAGTAACTGCATTAGGAGACAAACCTTGTTCAGTAATAAGATACTTAACTAAATCAAAGTTACCACTCCATGCAGCATGATGTACTAACATGCATCCTTCATTATCTGTTTCATTAATATCACAATGCTGTACATCAATGAGATATTGAGTGATATCAATATGACCGTTACAACAAGAATGATTAAGACATGTCATACCATACTTATCAGTGACATTAGAATCACTGTTATGATTATTAATAAGATATTTAACAGAATTAATACTACCTGACCAGCAAGAGTATACTAATGGTGTACGGCCATAAGTATCAGTATCATTAGCATTGAGATTATACTGAGATATGATATAACGTAATACACTAGTAGAACCTGACAAGGCAGCATAATGTACTGGATGCTTATCATCATTAGTTAATGAACAATTGATATTATATTCTTCTAATGCTTTTAGTAAGGTAGTGCCACTCCATGATGCAAAATGAAGTAATGACAGGCCATCATTTGTAGTGACGTTGATGCTGAAGTTAGGACAAGTGTTAGCTTTTTTAAGAAGTGACGAAAACATTTTAACTCTTTCATTTCGTTTAATAAAATTAATATTAGTTTTTATTGTAGTATTATTAATTTTACCAATAACTGATGCATCACGTTGTGCCATAAGCTTACTATACACAATACCAGCTGGAATATGTATACCAGAATGACATGCATAATGCAAACATGACATACCATTGTTATCACTTTCAAATAATGCTTTATTACCTTGAATACTAACAATATACTCAACAACTGATGATGAAGCAAACCATGAAGCAATATGAAGTAGAGTCCTACCATATTGATCCTTTACATCAATGGATAATTGATATTGATTTAAAAGATACTTAAAAAGCTCAACACTTTTATTATTCATAGAACGACAAGTATAATGTAGTATACCAGCCCCTGACTTTGTTATGTCATCTGGTGAGAAGAGGTTTAATAATTCCAGCTTGTGGATTAATGCTAGCTCTCCACTTTGACAAGCTAACAATGATAAAGACTCGCTATAACAATTGATCTGAAAAGAATTACAATTTCTCTCAATAAAGAATTTCACTAGGTCAGAATGGCCCCCCATTGCTGAGTACAGTAATGCAGTGTTATTGCTACTGTCTGGTTGATCAGGAGGAACATGACACGTGTCTACTAGATATTGTACTATAGATAAGTAGCCTTTATAAGATGCCATATGTATACTAGATACACTATTATCATCACCTTCATTAGGATCAATACCATATTGATGGATGAGTAGTTGAACAATCTCAATGTGTCCACCATATGATGCAGAGTGTAGTGGAGTCCAACCATGAAGACCACGATGATATGTGCTGTAACCAAAGTTGACAAGAAGCCATTGTACTTCATCTTCTAATCCTCTCCAAGCTGCTTCATGTAATGGTGTACTGGTATTCTCATACCATAATGGATCACATATATCTATAAGTAAAGAATATTATTATTAACACATGTGTTTGACCATTGGCCCACAACAAGAGGGATTGACAAAAGGTCAGTTCATGTACTTACCAATATCAGTGGATGAGTGCTTAACATCTTCTATTGAGAACTGTAAAATTAATATTAAAATTATTTATAAAGTATAATCACAAACCTCTCTTAGATCATATTTATCTTCCCCACATGTTAGTTCAGTGACACCAAGACTAGCTAACTGTTGCTGTAGCTTTGTAGTTAGAGGAAATAATAAAGAATAAAGATACTCAGGAATGAGATGTTTGAATACAAGAGAGCCAGGAGTTACTACAGAAAAATAAAATCTCATTTCGGGAACATCAAATCCTTTTGGTATTGCTCGACGGAAAAAGAAAAGGTCATCTAACGTGTAGTTGTCACAATCAACTCTAGCAATCATTACTCGTGTACCTAGAGGAACACCTTTTACACCAAACTGTACAGCATCAGCATCTTTCAATAGTCCACCACTGTTTATAAAATAATCCTTTAACTTCTCTTCATATGATGACCAAGTTCTTTTCAACGAACGACTGTCAGTCAGGAACACACGAACAAGTTTAACTATCAGTTCATAGTTGAACCATGATACATACTTGTACTCTAAGGTTGTAAAAAGATCTGTCATTGTTTTAATGTCACTAAACTCTTCTCTAACTGCTTGCACTGTAGCTGGATTATTTTTCTTAATAGGACCCAAAAGAGCATGAACACGTCTTTTAAGATACTCTATCACTTTTGGAAGAAGGTCTGGCTCACTCAGGAAGGAATCCATTGTCAGTTGTAGTGCATCAGCAAACTCATCCTGTAGCTCATGTATTTCATTTGTTAATGGGAAATTTATTTCAGGATGAGAAGCATAAACTGTACAAAAGAACAAGAACGTAAAATTTTTACATTAAAGTTGTGGTGTCCTGACGTTTATATACATGTTTCACACGTATAGTACAACTTTCAATATTGTATCAAAAAGGACTTGACTTTTTTGAGCGAAAAACTAACCTCTTGAATTATTTGATTTTCCACTTTCTGGTGACATTACATCATCATTAGAAAAGACATCTCTTATAGCAACTGCTGGTAAGCTTTCATTATGACTAGAGTTACCTCCTAATAAATACATAAACATTATTCATTATGATTCCAAATTTGGTAAATTACCTCCTAAAGGTGACATTCCGAGTGATGTTCCTTCATTATAATTAATAACATCAGTACATCTAGGACCACTCACAGAATAAGGAGTAGTTCCTCCAGTAGTAGCTGGTAGAGGATGAGGAGTAGCTCCTCCAGTAGCAGCTAGTAGTGGATGTTCACAAGCTATTTCATCAGCTAATGCTGAACTTCTTCCTCCTTCTTTAACAGCTACACACACCATTCTCCAGCAGGGACAGCCATAACGTTCATAATCATAATCTTTCATTAGCCAATACTCTAGAACTTTCTGTAGGCAAGAAATTGCATCTCCATGAGAGCTAGCTTCAATGGTATTAATGTCAGTTATTCTCAAACGTAAAGAAATGGCGAATGACTTCCAACAGGCAGAAATAGACTTCACTTTATCATACACTGAGTGATACTCATCAATACCTAAAAAACACTTATTAAATGTCAAATATACCCACAAACTCACTTAGCTCTTTATCACAAACGTTAATAAAAGGAGCAGAGGAAGAAGGGCTTGTAGCCATAGCTAGCAGATCGAGGAACTTATACACCCACGCAAAATACCAGCCCCACCCATAGACTGGGTGCGGCTATAAAATGGCGGCCATGATGCAACTGTGCCTCGAACTGTGCAAGTAAGAAATACATTGTTCTCTTTTTAAGTATATTTTGTCTTTTAGAAAAATCCACCGAGTCTTCTCTCCATTAATAAATTATTCAGGACCTTCAAACCAACCAACTACTGTATAGCAGCTGCACCAGTAAAAGTTATAATTTATTTAGTTATTTTAATTATATATATATATACATATATCATATATATATATATGTATATACATATATATACATGATTAGAAATTTGATATTAGTTATGATCAGTTGAGTACAATATACAGTGTTTTGTTCTCTAATTTTAAGAAATATTCATTACACAATCACTTCAGTGCCAACAACACAATAAAAAGCATTTATATATTAATTTATTATTGTTATTATTAATGGCCCCAGATGGAGGCTGTTAGTAAGGTCTCATGGTTGCTAAGAGACCCGTCCTGGTGTGCACTTTATATTAATTTTAAAAAAGAAACTTAGAAAGAGGTTTTTATTCTACGAGTTTGAATTTATTTTTAACCCTTTATGGATCACTACCCATTATTGTATTATTATTATTATTATTATTGTTGTTGTTCTTATTTATTGTTAATAGCTGGTCCTGATGATCGCGGTTAAAGTGTTTGTTCAAATATTTCATTATTGTCTGGCCAATGACTGGATAGTACTCCATGTACCCAGTGGTAAGATTAATTATTATTGTTGTTGTTATTATTATTATTATTATTATTATTATTATTATTATTATTTCTAGACACATTCCAGTAGTGAGTTAAAGCCATTACTACAAAATGACAGACTGTATGACTTACCTGATGATACAATGGACTGGCTCACTCAGTTTAAAGAAATAAATCATGAACATAATCTGAAGTAAATGATATATAAGTAATAGTATTGATAGTCTGCTTGGATGAGTCACTTCACTACTGGCCATTCTTGATCATATACCCTGTACTATAATAGTACAAGGACTTTGGGAGCAACTTTAAAAAATCCAAACTTGATCGGAATCAGCTCAAACTTTCTGCACAACATAAGAGCATATATGTATCAGAAAACATTATAAAAATTAAGATATATGTCCTTTTCTTTTTTGGTTAAATTCAGCCAAAATGTAAAGGGACCTTGGTCCAATTTTTGATTATAATTGGCTCAAAATTTTTATGTAGCATACCATATAAGAGGATTTGTTGGCGGGAGTTTTTTTTTGTTGGTTTTGTAATGGCTAGCTTATTGGCAGATTTATACATGTAATATTGGCGATTTCTAACAGTTTAATTATATCCCCACCCTTAGGCAGGGTTTTACTTAAGCGGGTATGGTTCACGGACAACTTATTATCAGAGAAAGAAGGGACCTTTTCTGGAAGACTGTGTTCTTTATCACCTGGTTTAGAGACTGGCTTAAGAAAACATAGTAAAGCCATGTTAGCTAGCAGCCTTTAACCATGCTTTTAACTAAATTTTTTACTAAAATTAATGTGGGTGTGGTCACATGCATCAATGCTGGAATTATTCCTTGCGGATTTTATTTTGCCGTTTTTATATAAATCCGTCAATCTGCCAATATCAAATCCCGTCAACATTTCATCTTATATGGTATGTAAAATGTACAAATCTAATAAAAATTTTGTTTTCTTATTTTTAGTTAAAACTGTCTCAAAATTACATCTGAAATAATAACGACACTGTTAAAGCTGGTGACAGTCACATTGATATAATTAAACTGGTATTATATTAATAATAATATGTGACCATAAATGACAAAAGGTACCTTATGGCAGATTTAAAAATTCCTCATTATAATGAAAAATATCAACCTGTGAGTGCTCTGTTGAACAACCATTGTTTCTAAAACTTACATAGTAACTTTTTGCATCCTCTGGAGTAATTTTATAATAAATGGAGCTCAGGAAGTTAGATTTTTTAGGCTATAAAGACAAATTTCACTACCCGCCATAAGGTACCTTTTGTCAATTATGGTCACATATAATTAACTACTATCAACCACACCCTCTCTTTTTCTCATGTATACTAATTGTTTATTAGGGTATTGCTAAACCAAAGGCATCTCATAATGTATTCCATACAATATTCAATGAGATATTATTATTGAACAAGTACCATCAATACACTATGTATCACCTCTCCTATATGTTACTCTATAGTGGGTCAGTATTACTAGCTTATTTTAACAGGTCTGTATTTAATGATGCACAGTAATAAATATCAATTAACACACACACAACAGGTTGAGCCAGAGCATTTGTGTATAGTAAGACTTTAATGGAATTCTTACAACCAACTAAAGTAGTGCTAATAATAATTAATAATAATATAATTAATTAATAATAATAATAATGAAATATTGATATTATTTATTATGGTTTAAGTGTTGTAGTTGGTTCAGTGTCCAGGAGGTTAATGAAGAACATGAGGACTAAAGGTACTAGATATTCTGACATGGTCTCAGGGAGGAAGGTATTGTAAACACAAACAATACTGTAAACAATGGATGTGGCTTGCTTCTCCCACTTTGTGTTTTAGGGTAGATATTTATTGAAGAGTTTTGTTCCAGTTAAAGTCATGAAATTTTTTGTTGGTGAATTTAATGCTTATATTAATAATCGTATGTAATAAAGAGAAATGGATGAATAAAGGTGTGTTTATTTATTGTGTGTATATTAAGGCCTCCATACACTAGGCAACATGTTGCTGGCAACTTTGTGGTTACTTTGATCTTGTAAGCAACATGTTGCCAGAAATAGAAGGCTGTTCTATTTTTGGCAACATGTTGCTTGGTTGCTAGCAACAAGTTGCCTCGTGTATGAAGGCCTTTAAACCACTTTTATGCTACAAGCTATTAGTGGTTCTTACACAATACAGCTGCTGCTCCTCCTTCAGTACTTAAACCAGTTTGATTATCTCAAACCAGATACTTGAGGTACTTTATATAAGCCAGTTTGACAACATTGATTCACAGGTAAACTCATTTATATCTAAAGAACACTTTGAGGTCATAGAGTAAATGTGGTTATAAGTACGAACAGTGTATTATTATCATTATTGTTTATTGTATTGTGTTACTATGTACATTACATACTTATTATTTATTATTATTTTAGTATCATTTTACGCGTAACAGTTGAATCCGTCTTGAATGGAATCGACATTACATACTTATCATATTGTGTAACAGTTAAATTTTGAGTATATCAATAATTTTAACCTTACTATGATTTTTACAGGAAACTTATAAATAAGGAAGCTAAAGAAATTTTGTACTAGAATCTGTATAAAGTGAATACAGTTATGCTGTGAGTGTAAAGCATTGAAGCTATTTCTCCATGGCATTATTCTTAACATTTTGTAGGTCAATAATTGAGCAATTGTAAACTTTTGATACCAATGATGTCATTGTGAACTGGCCACCACACTATATTTTAATAAAACATTAATAGCTACTACTACAGGAATACAATTATACAAAGCAAAAGAATTGAGTTTATGTGTATCATAAGTTAGTTTAATTTACTTCTATGCCATTTTTGTTTTGATTTTTAGATACATATGATGTGCAGTTAGAATCTATGCAATCTAATATTTGATATGCACGTACATGTAGCATTGAATATAATAATTGTGTATGTTATAACTCTTCCTTGCATAGATACTGGTACAGCTATCAAGTTTAATTGTAGTTACCACAACAAATGTTTTTGAAGGTATAAACTAGTTTCATGAAACGTAAATAATAATAATCATTAATAGTTTTGTAGTTTATGGTATACAAGAAACAGAGGAAGTGGTCATGTTCACTTTTCTGGAGGGCATCAATAAGAATACTTTTCTGCCATCTGTAAGAAAGAAAATGAATATATTGTAAATATTTTAATCTTTCCTCTTTCTCCATGTAGTTTCAATCACAGTGTACTACTTGAAATTTTTTCAGTGAAAAACTATATAAACAGAAATTGTTTTGTCTATTGTTTACTGTTAATTTACTTACATCTTTAGTAATTTTAACTGTTTTATTACTCTTGTTGCATAGTTAATTTAAATTATTAAATTTTTTGTTTTATTTTAACTTTTTTGAATGGTATTTTTAAGCACTAGTATCTTGTTAAAATAACTTAAATAGGAGTTAAATCAACTACAAATTTTAGCAGTTAAATTAACTTAAAATTTATGGTTAATGCTGAGAAGTTAATTAACCTAGTAAATAAGGTTAACATTAACTAAAATTCCAGTTACTATGAATGAATTTAAATCTTTCTTTTCTTACAGTGTAGAATTGAATAAACTGATAGAAGCTGCATAAACTATATGTACAATGTCTGGAGGTGTACTTGGAGAACTGGAAAAATCTGCAAATAATTATTTTAACATGTATAATAAAAATATGTTATTAAAAATTTTTTTAAATGATTAATACAAACTATAATAATAATAAAAACATTATCAATTTTATTAAATGTGCATTCAAGTAAATACCATTAACAATTTTAAGACTATAATATAAGGAGAATGAGTCGAACTCGAAGAGCAGCTCCAGTGATGTATAATAAATATTATTATAATGATGATTGGTAATGATGATATTGGTAACCATTGAGGTGTATATATGTGTGGGTATATGACACAATGGTGATTAGATATTAGGTGTTATGTCCATAGATCATAGGTTAAAATCATGTATACTTTTCTTTGTCGTTAGTCTTACACTTCATGTCTTCTTTAACCAATTGAGTGTGTCCATATTTACGTGCATAATGCAATGGCATATGTCTCATCTTGTAAATGGAGTGTAATAAACTGATGGAGTGAGAATGATGACTGGTAACATGTTTGATAAAGTGAGTGTGACCTTTTGAAGATGAATCATGAAATATGTTCCAATGATCCTTATCTGTTAGGCTAAGATTACACTTGTAATCCATTGCATATAATTCCAGAAGTGAAATATCACCAGATTCAGCAGCATAATGAATTGGTAGCTTACCATTACTGTCAGCTTCATGAGGATCTAACTGATAGGTAGTTATTAATTCTTTAACAAGAGATAGGTTAAGAGACAATGAAGCATAATGTAAAGCAGTGAGGCCATACTTAGTAACTGCAGTAGGAGACAAACCTTGTTCAGTAATAAGATACTTAACTAAATCAAAGTTACCACTCCATGCAGCATGATGTACTAATGTGCATCCTTCATTATCTGATTCATTAATATCACAATGCTGCACCTCAATGAGATATTGAGTGATATCAATATGACCATGGCGACAAGAACAATGAAGATATGTCATACCATACTTATCAGTGATATTAAGATCACTGGTATGATTATCAATAAAATATTTAACAGAAATAATACTACCTGACCGGCAGGAGTAGACTAATGGTGTACGGCCATAAGTATCAGTATCATTAGCATTGAGATTATACTGAGATATGATATAACTTAATACACTAGTAGAACCTGACAAGGCAGCATAATGTACTGGAGACAAACCATCATTAGTTAATGTACATTTGATTTTATATTCTTTTAATGCTTTCACTAGTAATGTACTGCCACTGAGTGATGCACAATGAAGTAATGAGCAACCATCATTTGTAGTAGCATTGATGTCAAAGTTAGGGCAAGTGCTAGCTTTATTGAGAAGTGAAAAAAACATTTTAACTCTTTCATTTCGTTTGATGAAATCAACATTTGTATTTATCCTAGTATTATTGATAACATCAATAATTGGTGCATCATTTTTTGCCATTAGCTTACTATATACAATACCAGCTGGAATATTTATAGTTGCGTCGCATGCATAATGTAAACATGACATACCATTATTATTATTAGCTAATAATGCTTCACTACCTTGAATACTAACAATATACTCAACAACTGATGATGAAGCAAACCATGAAGCAATATGAAGTGGAGTCCTACCATATTGATCCTTTACATCAATGGATAGTTGATATCGATTTAAAAGATACTTAAAAAGCTCAACACTTTTATTATTCATAGAACGACAAGTATAATGTAGTATACCAGAACCTGAAACAGATATGTCACCTGGTGATAAGAGGTTTAATAATTCCAGCTTGTGGATTAATGCTAACTCTCCACTTTGACAAGCTAACAATGATAATGACTCCCCATAAAAATTAATCTGAGAAGTATTACAATTTCTCTCAATAAAGAATTCTACTAGGTCACAATGACCCCCCATTGCAGAATACAGTAACGCAGTGTTATTGCTATTGTCTGGTTGATCAGGAAGAATGTCACACATGCCTACTAGATATTGTACTATAGATAAGTGGCCTTTATAAGATGCCATATGTATACTAGATACACTATTATCATCACCTACATTAGGATCAATACCATATTGATGGATGAGTTGTTGAAGGATCTCAATGTGTCCACCATATGATGCAGAGTGTAATGGAGTCCAACCATGAAGACCACAATGATATGTGCTGTAACCAAATTTGTCAAGAAGCCATTGTACTTCATCTTTTAATCCTCTCCAAGCTGCTTCATGTAATGGTGTACTGGTATTCTCATACCATAATGGATCACATATATCTATAAATAGAAAATTGTATAATTTAGTCATAACAAGCTAGTATAGAGCTGTTGCATGGATGCAATCAACGGGGTAGGCGGAGCTTCCTGTCGGCCATCTTGAGTGGCAAGAATGTACACGCAACGAATGGAGGAATGGAAACAAACTGCGATTTTTCATCAAAGAGATATCATACTTCGCTGCAGAATATTATAGAGACTTCTTTACTCAATATCTTCATCTCCTACCTTGCATTAGCCTGGAATGTCAACTACAAAATTTATTTAAATTTTTTTCTCCATTCCCCCATTCATTCTTGGCCTTCTTGCCACCCAACATGGCGGACAATTTAGCTCAATTTTAGCCACACCCTCCCGTTGATTACTTCCGTGCAACAGCTCTATGAAGAGGTTGACTCATGTAGCTACTTACCAATATCAGTGAATGAGTGCTGGACCTCTTCTATATAAAACTGTAAAATAATAAATAATAATACTTAATTGTCAACGCATTAATAACAAACCTCTGTTAGGTCATATTTATCTTCACCACATGTTAGTTCAGTGATACCAATACTAGCTAACTGTTGCTGTAGCTTTGTAGTTAGAGGAAATAAAAAAGAATAAAGATACTCAGGAATGAGGTAACCCAAACAAAGAGACCCATTGTGGACAAAACTGAAGTAAAGATCATATTCAGGAATATCCAAACCTTTTGGTATTGCTCTATGAAAGAAGAATAGGTCATCCAGTGTGTAGTCATCTCTGTCAACTTTAGCAATCATTACTCGTGTACCAGGAGGAACACCTTTTACACCAAACTGTACAGCATCAGCATCTTTCAATAGTCCACCACTGTTTATAAAATAATCCTTTAACTTCTCTTCATATGACAGCCAAGTTCTCTTTAACGAACGATTTTTGGGTAGAAATACTCCAATAAGCTTTATTATTAGTCTGTAGTTGAACCATGATATGTATTTGCTTTGTAGTACAGTGAATAGGTTTGGTATTGTTTCTATGCATTCAAACTCTTCTCTAACTGCTTGAGCAATATCTTCCACAATTGCTTGTTTTTTCTTGTTAGGACCAAGTAATGACATTGTGTGTGTAATGAGGTAGTCAATGATTTCAGGTAGATCACTTGATTTGAATAATTTTTTTGTTATTCGAATTGCCTCATCAAATTCATCTTGTAGATCATATAACTTGCTAGTTAATTCAAAGCTTTTTTCAGAAGACCCATATTTGGACGTCTCTAAGATGATGAATAGTTATATTATTATTTAGCAATTTGTTTGATTAGGATATGCATAAAGTGGAGCAAATATTAATACCTGTTGCTCTGTCTGTGCTTGCTGGTGATGGAGCTACCTCATTCATTCCTGGATATACACTTTTTTCTTAAAAAAATACAATAGCAAAAATATTGACTGTGAGTTGTTATCAAAAATTAATAATTAATCACCATAATAGCGCTTTAATTTGATGGAGTTTTATTTTGGCAATTGGCAGTTTGCAAGCAGAATCACCAGCATTAAAACAGCCAATCATTAATGTGCATGCTCAACAATACACAATTACATAAAAAACTCCAATTACAATGTAAAGGCAAAATTGCTAAAAGTGTTGCCAATATAAAGCGCTAAATGGTATGTGCTGAATTCATACATGAGATGATGTGAAATAATAAGCTAAGAAATTTATGTTGTGAGAAATCTAATTTAGCATTTTCATAATCAATATTCTAAAATTCAATAGACACATGATACAATCACTAATTTGTACATAATGACTACATTATAATGA